>NC_056731.1:1725535047-1725587547 GCF_019279795.1 Protopterus annectens | reverse complement strand
TAAAGTGCTGAAGACTACACCCAAAACGTGAGAGAGTGGTGATTTGAGCAGATTTCAGTGAGCATGTTGTTGAAGGGAACAGTGGGGATGAGGAAGTGAAGGGTAGGTATGGTGTTAAGGAGAGGAATGCAGAAGGTCAGATGGCAGTAGATTTTGTGGAAAGGATGGATATGGCTGTGATGAATATGCATTTTAAGAAGAGTTAAGAGCATAGGGTGACATAAAAGAGTGAAAATGCACACAGGTGGACTATATCCTATGCAGGAGGCCCGTCTGAAGGAGATTGGAGACTGCAAAGTGGTGAAAGTGGAAAGCGTGCTTAGGTAGCATAGGATGGTGGTCTATAGAAAGACATTGGTGATCAAGAAGAAGAGGAGGAGAGAGAGGGCAATGCCAAGGATCAGATGGTGGAAGTTGAAAAAGGATAACTGTAAGGTGAAGTTAAGGGAAGAGTTAAGACAGGCACTGGGTGACAGTGAAGAGTTACCAGATAGCTAGGCAGCCACAGCAGAGGTGGTAAGAAAGACAGCTAGAAAGGTGCTTGGTATGATATCTGGACAGAGGAAGGAGGACAATGAGACCTGGTGGTGGGATGTGGAAGTACAGGAGACTATACAGAGGAAGAGGTTGGCAAAGAAGTGGGATTGTTAGAGAAATAAAGAAAGTACACAGGAGTATAGGGAGATGAGGTGTATGGTGAAGAGAGAGGTGGCAAAGGCTAAGGATAAGGTGTATGGCAAGTTTTATGAAAAGATGGACATTAAGGAGGGAGAAAAGGACCTGTACCAACTGGCTAGACAGAGGGACTGAGCTGGGAAAGGTGTGCAGCAGGTCAGGGTGATAAAGAATAAATGAGGGAAGCCTATTCACAACTGAGGAGAGTGCATTGAGCAGATAAAAAGAGTACTTTGAGGGGCTGATGAATGAAGAGAATGAGAGAGAGAAAAGGTTAGATGATGTGAGGATAGTGAATCAGGAAGTGCAATGGATTAGTATGGAGAAAGTAAGGACAGCTATGAAGAGGATGAAGAATGGAAAGGATATTGGTCCTAATGACATACCTGTGGAAGCATGGAGGTGTTTAGGGGAGATAGCATTGGGGGTTTTAACCAGATTGTTTAATGAAATCTTGGTAAGTGAGAGGATGCCTGAGGACATGAGAAGTGTACTGGTACTGACTGATAAGAATAAGGGTAATGTGCAGAGGTGTAGTAACTGTAGAGGGATGAAACTGATCAGCCACAGCATTAAGTTGGAAAAGAATACAGAAAGCTAGGTTAAGAAGACCGGTGAAGATTAATGACCAGCAGTACAGTTTCATGCCAGGGATGATCACTACAGATGCGATTTTTGCTTTGAGGGCATTGATGGAGACGTATAGAGAAGGTCAGGAGAAGTTACATTGTGTCTTTGTGGACTTAGAGAAAGCATATGACAGGGTGACTATTGTGGTATTGTATAAGGAAGTCGGGAGTGGCAGAGAAGTATGTAGAGTGGTACAGGATATGTATGAGGACAGTTTGACAGTGGTGAGGTCTGCTGTAGGAGTGAAGGATGCATTCAATGTGTAGGTGGTATTACATCAAGTTTCAGCTCTGAGCCCTTTCTTATTTGCAATGGTGATGGACAGGTTGACAGACAAGATCAGACAGGAGTTCCCGTTGACTATGATGTTTGTGGATGACATTGTGATTTGTAGTGAGAGTTGGCAACATGTTGAGGATACCCTGGAGAGGTGGAGATATACTCTAGAGAGGAAAAGAATGAAAGTCAGCAAGAATAAGATGGAATATATGTGTGTGAATTAGGGGGAGGATGGAGGAATGGTGAGGATGCAGGGAATAGAGTTGGCAAAGGTGAATGAGTTTAAATCCTTGGGATCAATAGTTCAGAGTAATGGTGAGTGTGGAAGACAGGTTGAAGAAGAGAGTGCAGGCAGGTTGGAGTGGGTGGAGAAGAGTGTCAGGAGTGATTTGTGACAGACAGGTACCAGTAAGAGTAAAAGAGAAGGTCTACAAGATAGTAATGAGACCACCTATGTTATATGGGTTGGAGACAGTGGCACTGACAAAAAGACAGGAGTCAGAACTGGGGGTGGAAGAGTTACAGATGTTAAGACTTGCACTTGGTGTGATGAGGATTGCCAGGATTAGAAATAAGTATATTAGAGCATCAGCTCAGGCTGGATGGTTTGTAGACAAAGCCAGAGAGGTGAGATTGCATTGGTTTGGATATGTGCTGAGGAGGGATGCTGGGTATATTGGGAGATAGATGCTAAGGTGCCAGGTAAGAGGAAAAGAGGAAGGCCTATGATAAGGTTTATGGATGTGGTGAAAGAGGACATGCAGGTGGTTGGTGTGATAGAGCAAGATGCAGAGAACAGGAAGAAATGAAACAAATGATCCACTGTGGTGACCCTAATGGGAGCAGCCAAAAGAAAAAAAGAAGAGATTCTTCCTTCAGATGCTGACATGAAGGCTTGCCTCACTTTCACCTGAGAAAGTACATGTTAGCACCATCGCCAAAGGAAGGTTGCCACACTGACTTGACTTGGCAGAGCCAAACACATCCTCAGCCCTTAATACTGCATGCTGCACACCTTTATCTCTGATATTGGTGAGACTGCGGTGGAGCGGACTGCCTCCATCCAACCAAGGTAGTACAGCTAACAACAACTGCTCACTCCATCTCTCCTATGCCAAGGTCTTCTAGTGCTGAAGAAATTAGTCAGTCTTTGTCCATCTTGTTCATAGTCACCCCTCTACCTGGAGCTGGGCTATGAAGTCTTAGCTTGACATTCCTTTCAACTCATTTGTCTATTAGTCCACAGCAAAACCTTTATTGATGTAAAAACATTTTTTTACTAGGTAGACATGCTGACTTAACATTACATGCTTCCTATGCTGTTAATTTAGAAAAGTATTTGTCTCATCTCATAAATGGATCCAGTGATGACAGGCTACCATTGTCCATGATTGCACAATCCTAGTTACTGCTTTTTTCTTCTTACTTAATTCTCATACATTGCCCTACCTGGACATTGAAATGCATCTACCTACATATTATGATTTTACAATTATTTCAGGGACCCTGAAATAGCCCATAGCATTACCACATTATCTTATTGTTGTTTGTTGTAAAATTTTAGCATTTGTATGTTTAGAATACTTGTTAATTATTCACACTACTGATTTTTCTTGTTGTTGCCATACTAAGCAAGTTTTAAACACAAGATATTAAACAAGTCATTGAATGCATATGCTCATAATGTATAGTATTTCTGTATTATTAAATATATTCAAAACAGCAGTATTTATACAGACTAATATAGGATATAAAGTGTACCTATCTATTTATATATATATATATATATATATATATATATATATATATATATATATAGGTCCCCTTCAGAATGCCAACATTCAAAACTTCAAACTTCAAAACCCATATGCTCACAGGCCATATGTTCAAAGTTTTGAAATACCGACATTCTGAATGGGAAATCTCATAAAGCATGGACCGGGAGATTTCCCTTGTCCTCGCTGTAGTGCGACCTCGGAATCGATATATTTAAGTATGGGGGTGTGGGGGGTGCAGGGGGCAAAGCCTCCTTGCTATACACAGTTTAATGTGTGTTTTTTTATTTTTACAGTTCTAGTTCACATTTTCGAACATTCAAATGTTTGATCATATGGTCTCAGCCATATGAATTTCGAACATTTGAGCATTCGGTTATGTGAAGTAGATATATATATATATATATATATATATATATATATATATATATATATATATATATATATATATAGTTCTTCTTCAGAAGACTGAAAAAGCAAAAGACTGAATCCCAAAAGACTGAAAATTCAAAATACTGAATGATAGAATTTGCCCCTTCTCCTCTGTTGTGTGATCTTGGAGTTGGTATATAGAGTTAGCAGGGGGTGTGGTGGGCTTGCCACCCACATGAGGGGTGCAGGCAGGCTTGACCCCAGCATTAAAAATGCATTCAGTATTTTGAATTTTTAGTCCTTTGGGATTCAGTCTTTTGGTTTGTCAGTCTTTTGAAGTAGATCCACATATACGTATATATATATATATATATATATATATAATATGATATATGTCTATATACATGTATAGGCAGATAGGCAGATAAGAAAAGAGAAAAAAAAGGATACCCTGTTTTATTTCATACGACAAATTCTGATAACACTGTTTAGCAGACTATGTTGCTATTTCCCTTTATAGCAAACAGTAAAGTTTTGCATATTATTCAGCTTGTTTTACAACCTGTCTCAGAATTAATTCATAAAGTCTGTCCATGCATTTCTTAAACACACTTTACAGCAAAGAAATCAAAGAATTGCTAAATTTACCTGGAGTAAGCAGAACTTGCTTTGCTGCTCCTGTTTTGGATTGTAGTGCTAAAAATCATTGGAGTTTTACTAAGCCTTCAGTGGAAACTCTCATTAAAAGGATGCATGCATACAAATTTATATGGAAATGAGAATGCATGTGCTGAGATGTCAAATGGTAGCACTGAGAGAAGCAGTTTAAATCATTTCTCTGACACCTCCGTATCTGGGTAGATAAACAATATCCTGCAATTATTGCACTTTTAGATACTCTTATAATATACTGCTAAGGTAATGTCTAGAGAAAGCTTAGATTTATAATCAACCCTGTAGAGAATATTATTATTTGCAAGTAACTGTAATACTGGCTTCTTCTTCTTCTGGCATTTTGTAGTGTGAATATTACCTTACCTTAGGCATATGAAACATGCAAAATAGAATATTAAACAACAAATTAGGAGCAAGTGGTATACTACAATCAGCTCAAAGAAATGCACATATACAAAGAACTGTACAATATTTAAATGTGGTGATCTAATAAATTAATTGTTGATAGGGTATTAAGTGCTATTGTCAGTAATGAGGCATGTAGGTTTTAGTTAAAAAAAAGGTAACTGTGCCCCCTCACACATTCCATACTCCTTGTCTTTCTGAAAAATGCATTTCTATTTACTGGGAAAAATGCTTACTTTGATTATTCACAAAGCTTATCATGATATTGATGGTACAAACCTGATAGTTACATGTGAGCAATACCAGTCTGATACCACTTGCAGTGCCTATCACAGTGGCATTAGTAGAGCAAGGCTATACATTTACATATTTTAATTTAAATGCTAGAGACCTCTACCAAGAGTGACAGCAGGACTCAGGTCAGTGAGAAAAATAGAAAGGAGTGAAATAATTGAATGAGCAGTTCACAACAAAATGAAATTTGTCCTGTTGTCACTTAAGGTTGTCTTACTGTCTGTCTACAGGAACAGGGTCAAACAGAATGACTGCAGAGAAGACATTAGATCACCAAAGGGCAAAGGATAATTTTCTTTTTTAATAACTGTGGCAATTGCAATATATATTTATGAAGAGGACAAGGCACAGACACAGATAGTGTCACTTTCTGAAGACAGCAGGTGTCCTTTGAGTAGAAATATTATGCGCATCTTTACAGAAGCATTGATGTTTTGTATTTAAATATAATCTTGGAATGTAGGACACATTATATGTATAGGAATAGTTCACTGTGACACGTTAGTGTTGAACAAAGAAGATTACACAGTTTTCAACACATCAAAATCTTTCATATGCACATTCCTTTTTGGTGCTGACACACTATTTTACATCATTCACCATGCAGTTATATGCAATGTAGCATTGCTATTGTCTTTCATTTATTCATCTGAGTTGCTGTTATATCATCGGCTTACATTGTTGTTAGTGGTTAAAATACATTTCTCAGTCACAGTGCTGCTGATTTGCTTTATTTGATTTTGCATTACAATACTCATCATTTGGCCAGTTCACTTAGTATAACTATATTTCAAGACAGTTTTTTAAACATACTCACTGTGCTTTGTTTTAATAGAGCACATAATTCCAAACTAATGTTCTCTGATCTTGGATATATTACAAGGAGTGGAACAAACCAAATATTATTATTATTGTTATGCTGAAACCATTAGTGACCATTTATAACATAACAATTCGCTGTTTTAGATATTACATTGTTTCCCAAGTGATTAAAAAAATCACTTGATATGGTAATGTTCGTCAACTTTACCACTTTGAGCAACATTTCGTATTGTGTTTTTTTGGGAAAAAAAAAACTTGTAAGAGGGTATGCCCCCTTATCTCAAAACAGAGCAGCCATGCATCTGTTTATGTATGTGTGTTACTATGTCGGTACGTTTGTGTGTGTGTGTGTGTGTGTGTGTGTGTGTGTGTGTGTGTGTGTGTGTGTGTGTGTGTGTGTGTGTGTGTGTGTGTGTGTGTGTGTGTGTGTGTGTGTGTGTGTGTGTGTGTGTGTGTGTGTGTGTGTTTAAAGCATGTAAACCATGAATTAACAAGGCTACTTACCTTTGGATTATTAGAGTCAGGCTTTGATTTGTTTTTCTAGTAAGGTAAAAGTCATGTTCAGATACCATTTTTATATGAAACCTTTGTAAATATTCACTGTACAGAAGAGTTTCTAAGATTTAAAAAAAAGAGATATTTATGGTCTCATACTCATAATTTCAATGGCAGATTTTACAATTTCTGCATTATGTCTCAGACTTACAACACTTGAATTGCCTTTAAATGATTAAGAAGTCCTGTTCAGAAAGTCGGATAGTTTAATACATGACTTTATTATACACACTGCAATAAAAAAGAGGACAGTTACAAGTGATTTTTAATGAAGAAACAATCATAGACAGGAAGTCAGTGATAGTCAAAAAGGCTCATAACATATTTTCTATGGCCAAATATAATGCTTTAATATAATATAATATAATATAATATAATATAAAAATAAGGTGTACAAGTTTTATAATCAGTGTAATCACAGTTTCACAATTCTTAAAACAGTACTCCCTCAAGATCTACAGGAACCAGACTATCATAGGCAATTACTAGGTTACTGATCTTTGAGGATCTTTAGAGATGTAGCCATATCATTTTATAACTATATTATCCCTCATTAATGTCACTTCACTATATCCTTATTCATGGGGAGGGGTGAAAATGGTCTCTGCATAATGCTTGTTCTCTTATCCAGGGATAAAATAAACCTTGTTATAGTTATTTATCATGAACTGCTTAAGAAACTTATTTTTAACATTTTCCCCAGGATTTAATAAAATCCATTTAGGCACAGTGTAGCTCCTACATGGAATGTTACTGTGTCCGTGTACATGCTTCCCCCTTGGCAGCGTGCCATGCATATTAATCATGGTGCATTGCCAAGGGAGAGCTGTGGAACATGGTTATTGAATCAGTGTAGGGAGTGTAGTGCCAATTGTGTCCACAGATGAGTCAGATTGCACTGTCCAATTGTATTATTCCAAAGTAATTTTTTACTTTTTTTAAAAAGCATGTTTGCACAGCATGGCACAGAGAGCAGCAGTGCTAAGTGGCACCAAGACACCTGTCAACATCTAAGCTGCTAAGAGATGTGCCACATTTTTAAATGTTGACCAGTGTAAGGGTGGGAAAACAAGCTATGTTAAGCCCAATAGGCAGGAATACAGGAGTTCTGTCTCTGAAGGACACTTTAGCAGGCATTGGTGAGGGCTCCCACTTTGAGGCACAGCATTGGGGCACTCTGGAATCCAGGGTCATGATCAGACTCCTAGTAAAAAAACATGAAGGCTGACTTCTACAGGGAGGTTATCAGGGCTCAAAGTGCAAGGCAGAGGCCTGGTACCAGATGGCAAGGAAACTCACCAGTGCAACTGGTATCCCCCACACAGGTGAGCAGTGTCATCACTGCCATGACAGCCTGAAGAGAGGAAAAAGGGATCTCTTGGACACGTGGGTCCAAGAATTTCAGGCAGAGGATACCCCACATGATTCTCTCTCCACAGGAACTACAGGTAAATGGGTGAGGTAACCCATATTATGAGTAAATAATTGTGTGTTTCACCATTATCTAATCTGAATGTCTGCTAAGCTAGTATGCATAATGGTGTGCTTTTCCCCAAGAGCTGCAGAGGAGAGGACTCGCAACCTTGAGGCGCATACAAGGCGCTTGGTCAGGTTTCACTATGAGTGTGGTGAGTATAGATGTATTATGCCAATTGTAGTGAAATAAGCAAGAAAGAGTAAAGCATTAACTGAAATAAAGTATGTACAGTAAAGTTTGTATTGCAATAAATGTGGATTTAGAGCTGTGGTGCAATAAATAAATAATGCCAACTGTAGTGCAATAAAAACATGAAACAATGCCACTACCTGCATTAAACTATATACAATAAAGTCTATAGTGCAATAACTGTGGAAGTAGAGCTGCATTGCAAGACCTGAATAATGACAACTGTTGTCCAATAAAAACTTGAAACAGTACCAGAAACTGCATTAAAGTATATACAATAAGTATATACAATAAAGTCTGTAGTGCAATAAGTGTGGAATTAGAGCTGTTTTTTCAAGAAATGAATAATACCAACTGCAGTAACACAGGAACCAATACCAATACCAATAACTCCAAGGTAAATTGTGTACATCAGAATTGTCTTGATATAACGATTTCAGTACAACTGTATGCATTCAGGCTGTATGGTAAGGTGGTGCAGTGAAGTATAACACTATAATAGCTGTAGAATGCAAATATAATGCTGCTAAATGTGTTATTTAACACATACAGTGCCATTCAAGGCTGTTTCTAGGCCAATATTGCTCACATAATGCTCTGTCATTCACAGACAGCAGGTAAGCAAGGTATATGGGTGAGGTAGGCCACTCCATGATCTGATATTGTTTGCTGACTTCACACATATTTCAAACCAATAACAATATATTGTGTATACACGCATTCTATATACTAATGTATAGGTTACCTGCTATCTCTGTCATGCTTGTATTTCATGCATGTGTATTTTACTGTCACTGCAGTCTAGTATAAAACTGTAGTATTACTACCAGGTCATATATTGGCTTCAGGTGAGCTCTAGGCAATATCAGTCAGTCAGTAGTCAGCAGCGACTCAGTAGCTCAGTTTGTTAAATGCTCTGTTTGTAGTACATTTTGACACATAAAGACCAGTATTGAATCCAATGTTATGTGGCACTGAATATTACAGTATCAGTCACATAATGTTTACATATTCTCTCTCCGCAGGAACTACAGGTAAATGGGTGAGGTAACCCATATTATGAATAAATAATTGTGTGTTTAGATGTTACGGACTGTTAAAATCATTAGCAAGCATGTGAAAGTACAACATAACATAAAGGAAATAAATATAATAATAATAAAATAAAATGAAATAAATAAAATATGTAATCTTCATATGGCTGTATGCCTGAAGTGTCAGCTCAAAGCTGCTGCAGCCAGTTCATACATTCTAATGCAGATGTCCTCTGCAGTCATTGTTATTGGGTTCTATTTGCATGCCTGTCAAGCAATTCATGATAGTCCTTTAGTTTCTGTACTGTACAAATACATGTCTCTCAAGTATCATGCTGTCATGTAATGTAATTGGTAGTGTGTAATCCATCTGTCATAGGATTACCATCAGAATGATTACCTACATTGCAAAGTATCACTACATAGCCCACATGACACCTTCACAGTTATATAGGTCCACCTGATGTGCAAGTGTTCTGTGTAGTTGTGTACCCACTGTTGTTACTGCTTGGCCCATACTGTCCCATGTGAATAGCTTGAGAGGTATATATGTGCCACAGCAGCTATAGGGGACTGTTACTCATAAAGAAAGGACAGACCCATAGAGTAGATAGTACTGTTGTCAAATAAATAGCCTATAATGGTACTAATGTATTGTTTTTCTCTCTCTTCCCATCCCTTATCTTAATTTATTTATTATTGTTATCCATTGGTTATGGTTTGCTATTAATATATGTTGTTAAATTAAATGTATTATGGGGCATGTTTATTATTATTGTTATGTTGTGTATTATAATGGCTGGATATTAACATATCTTGTTGAATTACCTATTTTGTTGGCCTTATGCTGTAACTGTTACTGGCATGCTGTTAACATACTGACTATTCTGTCATTTATTGTTGTGTTTCACATAATATGCATTGATATGTAATTGGGTTATTTCCACTGTTCTGGCATGCTGTTATTAGTAACAATGTTTTGTTCATAACTAACCTATTCTTACTGCTATACCTCCATCACCACAGCATATCAGGGTAGGCTGATTCCCAGTCATCTGCCTACCTTGCCTCAACTAGCAATGGTACCAGATCCTAGCATGTTTTGGACCTAGGCCAGTGGTGTCCCCTCAGCTTCCACTGTACCAGCTGCTGTGTTGGGTGGAACTGCCTCAGGGGATAGGGCCCGGCCTCCCCCTGGGAGTGGTGGCAGAGGGGTGGCAGTCACCCAACAGGAACTACAAGTCATGGTGCAGGGCACACTGGCCAAGCTGGTGGGGTAGGCTGGCCCTGATACCCAGCCTCCAGCACAGCCACCTTCAGGGAGGTGAAGAAGCAAGTTCAGCTGCCCATGGGAGGAAATGTCTGTGGCCACATGTGACTCCGATTCCACAACATCCTCCCCATCCAAGGTATTTGCCCCCTCACGTGTCACACACCACCTCTGTCTGCTGTCTTGTTTATCTTGTCTATCTGCTATTGCATCATCTCCTACCCAGCTTACCTCCCCATATGTAACTATGTCCCTTCCCCAACATTCCATTCCCTTCTTAAAAAAATGGGCACCTGTCCCACAAAAAATCATCGCCTCATACATAGTTATCCATTTCGCACACTTGTCCTCTGGACACAGCTAATTAGGCCCAATTGGCTTGATAACACATGTCCTCATCCCTCTCTCTGGGGTCTGAGAGTCTAAATTCATGTACAAAACTTGTCAAAATGCACAGCTGTTGTGCAAGAAATAGATAGGTATGACTCTTTCCTACACCCTTTCTGCACATACCTACCCACCTTTCACATTATTTTCCCTCTGCTTTCCCCCATTTCACCCCTTTCCTATCACCCCCTTTTTCTTGTCTTTATATTTTGTAGCATGGCTTTTGTGGCTTTGCGTGAAGTACTGCGCTGCTTCACTAAGCTCAGGTTAAATGAGCTGTAATGAGCTTTAAAGAGCTTTTTTGTCTATATGTGTCCATTACATTGTTACTCACATGTAGAAAATAAACACCTCTGTCAAGTGTCAAACCCAGACCTTGGTCAGCTATAACACACTGCATTAATCCACCATGTTACACAGGCTTTAGATTAAACAGGTGTTTCCTGCAAAACATACTGCTTGCTACTTACAGTCATTATGCAGGTAACTGAAATAAAAACTAATGTGAAGATTGGGAGTGTGCCCTGGACTCTGGTGCAATAATAAATAATAATGAAGACATACTAATGGTTGTACGTGAGGCCTGCAGGTATATGTGCCCTTTTATTAGCAACTTGTGGAAAGATACCTGCTAAGGCAGCAATGGCAAAGTACATGTACAACTGGGACCCTGATGCAGAAATACAACTATATAAAGCCAAGCACATACTCATGGATATAGACATGTTTCTCACAACTTGTATATGTGCACATATATATTGCAAATACACATGCTTTTGCAGTGTTTCAGTAGCTCAGTCTGTTAAATGCTATGCATGCAGTGCATTTTGCTACACTCAGTCCAGGGTTTGAATCCAGTGTTGTGTCACACTTCAATTACATTATTGTGAAGACAGCAATTAATGACTGACTCATGCAATCTTACTCCTCACAGGTTACTGCTACCCAGTTTTTTAAGACAAAGGCCTGCAGGCAGAGACACAATGCACATATCCATATAGCCTAACTATATACTGCCTACTACTCTGTTAATCACACTGTTGCATAGCAGATGTACATTAGGCACATGCCCTGATTGCACTATACAGAATAATGCAACTCACAGAATTTAAACAAACCAGATAAAACAAAAAATGCGAACCAAACCAATGAGAGCGATAGTTACCAGGTTTATTGTATAGAACACGCTTTCGGTAAAGACTGTGCTTCACCTTCATCAGAATACAAAATACAAAGTATCAAATGTAAAATACTACGCTTTTAAGTTGTTACCAAAAGGCAATTAAGAATGTCACTTCCCTTCTACTAGAAGGCATGAAAAACCTGGCATTCATTAACCTGTAGTTTAAGCATTTCATTTAAAGAACTTTGTGCAAAAATATATTTAAAAGTATGTTTAAAAATAATAATAATAAAAATCTCCTTTTCAAGCTTGTAAATAAAATAGAATGTGTATATTAAACACACCTATCCTACCACACTCGACTAAAACATGTCCTTATATATTGACTCATAACTACATCCAGCAGCCGAGATATTTAATGCCAGTATAAATAGAAAACATTATCAATAACTTACAAAATCCATTATTAAACCTAAAAAATTGTTATTTCTTTATTTACTTAGTTTGCTTAATTATTTAAGATAGTATTTAAAGTTTTGATCATAAATGTCCCATGTTTTAAATATTTCAATACTTTGATCATTTTAAATGTTAGAAATATATAATTTCTTATGAAATACATTATATAAACCCCAATATATTTCAATAATGAAAATTAATAAATATAAATTATTAAACTTTTGTACATAAATTAGCTATAAAATTCTCAAATTTATATAAAAGAGGAATATGAAAATTAAATCTAGTATTTTTTGTGTGTATATATATGTAGTACCTAATAATGAAAAACCTAAAATTGATAAAATATAGAATACTGTAATATTGGTTTTATATTAAAATATTAATATTAATATAAAGTACATATTTCTTATAGCCTCTTAAGAGCTAACAGTTTAAGAATGCATTTAATTGATATGTAATCATTTAAACCAGGATAGGTGCTTGCGGTAGTTCTAATTTGCCACATTAACTCATCTATCTCGAGAGTTAACTGCCACGGCCCACCTCTTGGGTCATGTGTTCTTTGGTGTAAGATAACAAACTTAAAATTGTGGTTAGAATGCTCAAGTATATGCTTTGCTAGGGCATTATTAGTGTCCTTCTTACTAATAGCGTACCTGTGCTCATAAATTCTTTGCTTGATTTTTCTCTCAGTTTTGCCTATATAAAAGGCCTTACATTGCTCACATAATGCTGCATAAACAATTCCTTTACTTTCACAATTGTATCTTTTATTTATCTTATATGTCATGCCATTGATAACAACCTCTTTTGTTACTAAAATCGAGGAGCATTGTGGGCAAGCACCACATTTATACATGCCTTTAGATGAAATAGGATATAATTCATGATTTTTTTCTAAAAGCATCTTCAGATTGTAATTTCTTCTATAAGTGATTTTAAGTTGTGGACCTAACTTATTGTGCAATGCTGGGTCTTCAGAAATAATTCTCCAATTTTTGTTCATAATACCTCTAATAAATTTGTGATCACTGGAAAATGTACACAAAAAGCTGCTCTTATAAGACTCATGCATGACAGAAAAAGGTTCTACCTGTTGCCCATCTATTAGGTTGGTGTTAATAGAAATTTCATTTAATAGGGGTGTAAAGTGGCCTGAAAGTCTTTCAACCCTAACTTCGTCCCTAATGTTAGCAACTAATTTAAAGGGATACGCTCTGTTTATAAACATGTTTCCAAATTCTCACGTTCATGATCAAAATCTGCTAATGTTGTGATCATCCTAGCTGCCCTGACCATTTGGCCCTTAACAACTGCTTTTTTCTGATGGAACGGGTGGCAGCTGCTAAAATGCAAAAAGGCGTTGGAATATGTGGGTTTTCTGTAAATCTTGCTAATATATCTCGAATTTAATCTGTCTTTAATAAGTAAGATATCTAGGAAATTAATGCTATTGTCATCTAGATTGAACGTAAATTGCAAAAAGTCAGTTAGTTCAGTGATGCTTGTAATAAAGGAAGGGACTAACCCTTTTGGTCCCCTCCAAATCAAAAACTATACAGAATACCCTTGTCCTGGCTCTGCCGTAATAACAAGATTTAAACAGCTGACACAGTTACACATACAGTTTGCTGTCCACCAAAGTGTTAACACTTCCCCAATGTGTTGAATGCTGCAGCTGACCGCTATGCCTAACATAACTGTCAAACTCCTACAGCAAGAACTCAGGATAAAGCCATAATTAATGGGAGTACAAAGGCACAAACACAGCAACAGTGTTTATGTATTGCTCATACAAAGTAAGAACATGAATAGACTAAACTGATATTACTGCAGCATAACTGTGTTCTGAAGGATGTGACCTCTGAAACTCAGATGTCTCTCTTTATTTTCTGACATCAGCCATCATTGATTGGCCAACCATTTATCAGAAATTTACATATTTGTGTAAAAATGACCAAGACTATGGGCAAACATCTTGATAGTCTGCAAACATCTGTGTAGATAAGAGGTATGATGCCTACAGGGAACATATATTGCTGTCTGTCATTGTGGCACACTGGTGTTACTGGACTGTCCCCATATACATGTTGTAATAGCACACTGCTATTTGTCTGACAGTGGCTGCATGACAAATTAGTGGGAGTTTACCTGTAGGAGACTCACCACAGTAGACTGCAGTGATAGGTGTAGGAATGATGAAATGGGTCTAGAAAAGGAAATAATAAAAACATGTATTAACTTCAAGCAAAGGGGGTATGGTGAAAATGTTATTTCAGATGCCCTTCATAAAATAATCGATACTAGCTTACTTCATAATAGGCCTTTAGTAAATAGGATAAATAATAATAGAGAATTTAATACTGTGCAGAAGTTTAGAAAAGTTTATTTTGTTACTGTATATAACATTCTAAGTGAGAAAATTATTGATGTCATTAGATATTATTGGCCCTATTTAATTAATATGGAAGGGGTAAAAAAATATATGTAGAACTGTAAATATCTCTTTTAAGAGAAGTAGAAATATTAAAGACATGGTGGTACACAATGGATTGTTTCACCTGGTGAAAAATTAAACCTACAGTTTGGTGAATGTGGCACCTTCCCTTGTGGAAGGTGTTCAGTTTGCCCCAACATTACCAAATGCTTTGAAAAAATAAAAGGTGTAAAATTCTGTTCCACTTCTGCTTTTTCATGTATAACTAAATCAGTGGTATATGTTCTGACTTGCCCCTGTAATTTGTTTTATATAGGGGAGACTGAAGGAATATTCAAGCTACAGTTGCAAGAAAACATTAGAGACATAAAAAATAATAATGCTATGAGCCCTATAGCTTTACATTTTTTTACTTGTCATAGTAGTGACTTTTCACTGTTAAAAGCGTGTATTTTGGAATGTATTTCAGAAACAGAAGAAAGTGTTAATGAAAAAAGAAATTACTGTACAAAGAAACTCTGTATATTTTAAAATTGAATACACTATCTCCAGCAGGTCTAAATAGTGAATGTAACTGGAGAGTGTTTCTTTAAAATGTATATATGATTATTTTATTTGATGGTTGACTAATTAGATGATTGTTTAATTAACTGTGTTTAAGTGAATATATGTGTGTGTGCATATATATATATATATATATATATGTGTGTGTGTGTGTGTGTGTGTGTGTGTGTGTGTGTGTGTGTACCGGAGTGTTATTCAGTGTGAATAAATAATTTAATACAAGATTGGTGGCATCACTTTTACTGGCATTGTAGTCTGGTGGGTATACTTTGCGACAAGTTCTGCTGCCCTCGATACATGTCACCTGGGTTTTCTGAACATACACATCTACAAGGTGGGGGACATCCAGTTATGCTTATACGGAGGAGGGCAATTTAGAGGCCAGAAGCTAGTCATATACTCATAAAATGCATAACCATTGCACACAGAGATATCCCATATGGGCACATCTATAGAGCTGTAAGGACATACATTTATACACACACAGAGTTATCTTATGTGAGATGAGAACCTCTATCTAGCTACTCTTATACACTACAGCTCAGGTATTTATCGCATGCACCATGAAGTTTATCTGATATTAGATTATCAAGCAGTGAGTGCTCTTAAGGTGGATGACATCAGCAGGCCTTGTAGAGGAGGGCAATTTAGAGGCCAGCAGTCAGTCACAGGGCCATAAAATGCATACCATTGCACATTGAAAGCCTGTGTATACATGTTCAGAGCACTGCAAGGGGATATAGTTACACACACAAGTTGGATGATATGAGATTAGAAGCCCTGCCTACCTACTATTACACACTACAGCTCCCAGTACTTATTGCACATGCCAGTTGTTATGTCTGGTATATTTGTGGATGCTAGCACAGTACTTATGGTGTGCACATAGAGGCTTTGTGTTAGACAGCATGTGTGGCCTGCAGAGTGATATTGCTTGGTACTGTTATTGTATCTAGTGTCCTAGGAGTGAGATACCTGGTAATATCCCTGCTATGCTTGTACAGTTACCAGTATGGCCATATGTGGCTGTTTGCAGTTTGATAGGCAGACATGTGGCCAGAGACAATATGGCCTGTCCAAGGCATGCATTGCAACCATTGTACATTACACCACCAACTCACCTGTTACTGTCTACATGGTGACATTCTGCAGGTACAGGGGTCTGTGGGTGAGTGCATTATATACTGTTGTGGCCTTGGTCTGGTTCCATTGGACAACTGTTGTGATGTGTAAGTGCAGATAGCCCCAGCATTCCTGGCTATATGGGGACATTCATAACTCCACACTCATATATAAATGTGTATAACAGGATGTCTGCTTAACTGTTATAGTCTGTATACATTATGTAAATGTGTTATGTAGATATATGTGGAGAGTCTTTTATATATATATATATATATATATATATATATATATATATATGCTACATACTGATAGATACACTAATCAAGCATGAGGGGAATAGAGAGAGACAGATGTGTAGATGTAGCTGTATATATATATATATATATATATATATATATGTACAGACATATTTCCACATAGCAGGTCTTTGGGCAGAAGAGGCAACAGACTTGGGTGCAAGTTAAGTAAGTGTTGGAGCATGTCTAGTGTGCCTGTTTGTACTTACAAGGTGTCTCCAGGCCAAAGCTACCTGTACTCCAGTCTGGGATTATGTGTGCTGCAGGCCATTGGCTGCTGCACCTGTTGCCACAGTACAGCACTTTTCTGATATTATCTAAGGCATCCCCCACCTGTTTGCTGTACATAATATGTGACTGATACAGATATTCACAGAATATCCTGATGTTTTCCACATATTTTTGGTCTGTTTTTCATAACATTGTGGTTTTCAGGCATATTAATGACAGACATTTGAGTTACAGACTCCATACACATCAAGACACTTATGGTAATCCAAGACCTGTTATTCTATCAACTGTCTACATTTGTAAAAGCAATATTTAAAACGTCCCTATGTTTGGACGTTTGTTCCACTTTTATTTATGGCTTTGTCCAGATATCTTGCTCCAAGAGGTTGAGAGGTACGATGTGACTGAGGTACAAGATGCAATACCACACACAGGGTTACAGTCTGCATACCTCTCACTGTACATGTTTTTTGCAGAATGTCCAGCATTCCTTCCCATATGTCTGCTCTGTACCTCATAGAGTTCTGTTTTTCCAGTAATATACTGTACAATGCAGTCACTGAATTGTTGTAACTACTGACACATTTAGTGACGGCTTTTACATCCTGCAGCTTATATGACCTGTTGCAACCGGCTGTTATACTAGCCACCTTCTAGGTTACTTAGAGCACCTGTAATGTCTGTCTGTAGTTTTGGCCCTTTGCCCCGGATTCTCTCTGCCTTTGTACAGCTTTCTTGCAGTAACAGATTGAGGGGTTATGACAGTCTCTGGGAATAAAACAACACGAGTACCTCACATGGAAATGGTGTAGATGCTGCAAGATTCAAGCCATCAACACCATCACCCATGCTAATGTCCCAAGCCCAGTGAGCCACACCAGCTACCAGACAAAGAGGTTTCATTCCTTCACACTATGAACAGCATACAGACATAAATTGTCACCCCTGCATTATATGGGAAATACAACATGTGGCCAGTTTCTATGTCACAGCCCTGGAATTGTCTGGCCTGCTGATATATCATTGTAGCATACTGTTACAGCAGTTTGAGAAAACTGATGTGTTGGGGTGGAGGACGGCCAGCCCATGCTCTGCTGGCATATACAGTTGTGTGACTGTTCTGTGACCCGACTGTTTGGCATTTCTCTTGAATAATGTTAATGGGGTTTCCAACTATGTGGCCTAGTGAATATTATAGGGCACATACTGTTGGACAGAGTACCTCTTGTCCCAAGTGGCTGTTAGATCTCTGCAAGTAGCCCAGTAGCCCACTATATTCCCTTGCATACATGCAGGAGGTCCATACATATGTTTCCATATTCTAGTACCCCTTACAAGTGATGAATAGATGAGTGACTACCCTTGCAAATGCAGCAGTTGACAGACCTGTAGTTCAGGGCTGACTCTCCCCTAGATTTAATAAAATCTGTGTAGGCATAGTGTAGAGCCTATATGCAATGTTACCATGTCCATGTACACAGTTCCCCCTCAGCAGCGCACCATGCCTATTAAACATGACGCATTGCTGAGGGAGAGCCATGGGACACGTTTATTGAATCAGTGTAGGGAGTGTAGTGCTAACTGTGTCCGCAGATGAGTCACACACCCCATGCAGTGTCCAACAGGAATATAACAATGTAATTTATTTTTTTTTTGTTTTTATAAAAAGCATGTTTAACACTGCTAAGTGTAACCAAGACACCAGACATCTAAAAATAGAAACCGGATCTATTTAATTATTTATTTAAAGGTCTTGTTTCAGCATAGCTGAGTGAGTTTTGTGTGGCTAACCATGGTGCTCAGCAGTGCTTAAAGGTAGCTCAGAGGTATATGTAAATGTATAGCAGTATTCCACATATCCTTGTAGCCAAATGGGTAGAATTATGGCTGTAGGTGCAGGGTTTGAATACCAGGAAGGGATGTCAAGTATTTATTTTCCAAATACAAATTACACTAATTATTTTGAAATCCTGATCTGCTGTGCTCAGCTAAGTTCTGCTAAGACATGCTAAACCTTGCTAAGTACTCCTTAAATAAGATATGTTTTAGCACTGCCTGGCAGTGCTTGGCACCGCTGAGCTTTGCTTAGCTGGTTTGCACACTGCTAAGCACTTCAAAGCGTTGCCAGTTTAAGCACTGCTCAGTTGAGCTGAGCTTGTTTGTGCAGCGCTAAGTGAAGCACCCGCATTTTTAAATATTGCCCAATAGCGTGTAAAGGTGGGATAACAGGCTATATTAAGCACAATAGTGAGGAATACAGCATAATCCATTGGAGTTCTGACTCTGAAGGGTACAATGGCAGGCACTGGAGAGGGTTCATACTTTTGGGCGCAGCACTGGGGCATTCAGGAGTCCAGGGTCATGGTTGGACTCCTTGTAAAAAAGCATTGAGGGTCAGCTGATGCAGGAAGGTTGCCAGGGATCAAAGTGCAAGGCAGTGGCCTGGGACTGGCTAGTAAAGGACTTCACCAGTGCAACTGACAGGTGAGCAGTGTTATCACCACCATGATGATCTGAAGGGATGGAAGGGGGTTCTCTTGGACACCTGGGTCCAAGAACTTGGGCTGGGAATGTCCCACATGGATGTAAGTACCATTGCCTGTGTTTCACTCGTATCTAATCTTGAATGTCTGCTAAACTGGTATGCATACTGGTGTCCTTCTCTCTCAACAGCTGCAGAGGAGAGGGCTATCAACATCGAGGCGAATGCCAGGTGCTTGGCCAGGTTGCACTGTGAGTGTGTATTTTGCTACATATAGCCAAATAAGCAAGAAAGAGTAAAGCATTAAGTGTGATTAAGTATACACAGTGAGGATTGTATTGCAGTGAATGTGGACTTACACCTCTACTGCAAGATGTGCAGACTGCCAACTGTAGTGCTATAAGCAGGGAAGACTTAATCATTAGCAGTAATAAACTGTTATATGCAATAAAACGTAGCAGCGCAATAACTGTGGAATTACAGCTTTGTTGCAATACCTGCATAATTACAACTGTTGTGCAACAAAAACATGAAATCATATCATTAACTGATTGAAGCTTTCTCTAATAAAGTCTGCTATGCAATGACTGTGGCAGTAGGGCTGTTTTTCAAGAAATCAATTATGACAACCTTGTGCATTAAAAACATGAAATAGTATTTGTACCTGCATGAAGGTATGTCTAATAAAGTCTGTTGTGCAATAGGGCTGTTTTGTAAGAAATCACCTATGACAACTGGTCTGCAACAACACATGGAGCAATACCAAGAACACTAAGGTAAATCGTGTACAGCAGGATTGTCTTGTTTTCACCATTGCATGTCAGCAACTAGCATTCAGGCTGTGAGGTATGGTGCTGCAGTCAGGTATAACAGTGTACTAGTTGTACACTTCAAATAATAACCAATAATCGGATATTGGTTGTTGACTTCACAGATATTTCAACACACTAACAATGTAATATGTACACCTGAATTCTATATAGTCATATACATTACCTAGTATCTCTGTCATGCTTGAATATCGTGCATGTGTATTCAACTATCACTGCAGTCAGGTATAAAACTGTATCAGTATTAGCAGATCATATTCTGGTGCCAGGTGATCTGTAGGCAAATATCAGTCAATCAGCAATCAACAGTGACTCAGTAGCTCAGTTTGATAAATGCTGTCTATGAAGTACATTTTTGCCACACACAGACCAGGCTTTGAATCCAGTGCTATGTAGATCTATATAATACAGTATCAGTCATGTAATGTCACAAATATTCTCTCCACAGGAACTGCAGGTAAATTGGTGAGGTATCCCACATTATGAGTACATTATTGTGGGTTTACATGTCACAGACTGTTACAATCATTACCAGGAATGTGAAAATACAGCATAAAAACAGAAAATACGTGTTGTAATAAAATAAAATAAAATAAATAAAATATGTAAGCTCTGGTATGGTTGCATGCCTAGAGTGTGTGTTAAAGCTAACTGCAGTCAATTAATACATTTGATGCAGATGTCCACTGTTGTCACTTCTAATGGATTCTATCCCCATGCCTGCCAAGTAAGGCATGATAGGTAACTGTCAGTACTGTATACATACATGGCTCTCAAGTGTCACTTTGTCACTGAATGTAATTACTGTTGTTTAATCCCTCTGTCACAGATGTATCATTGACATGATTATGTAAATAGCAAAGCAACACTACATCAGCCCACAGTACATCATAGCCGTAATATAGGTACACCTGACGTGCAAGTGTTCTGTGTAGTTTTGAAGCTGCAGTTATTACTGCTAGGCCCATACTGTCCTATGCAGATTACTTGAGAGGTGTGTACGTGCTACAGCTGCTATAGGGTATGCTTACACATAAAGAAAGGACAGACCTGTAGACTAGATAGAAGTACTGTTGTTAACTATACAGCCTAGGATGGTATTGATGGACTGTATTTTTCTCTCTCCCCACCCCTTTATCTAAAAAAAAATTATTATAGTTATTCATTGGTTATGGTTTACTATTAACAGATGTTGTTACATAAAGTCTATTTTGGGGCACATGTTTTGCTATTGTTATGTATTAAACTTGTTGCATATTAACATATCTTGTCGAATTACATATCCTGTTGGCCTAATGCCATAACTGTTACTGGCATGCTGTTAATATACTGACTGTTCTTTTATTTAGTGTTGCA
The DNA here is from genome assembly GCF_019279795.1 of Protopterus annectens. Taxonomy (NCBI): domain Eukaryota; kingdom Metazoa; phylum Chordata; order Ceratodontiformes; family Protopteridae; genus Protopterus; species Protopterus annectens. The sequence continues at coordinate 1,725,565,802 of NC_056731.1, read as the reverse complement.
TTTCACATAATATGGATTGAAATGTAATGGGGTTATTCCAATGTCTGGCATGCTGTTATTACTAACAATGGTTTTGTTCATAATTGGTCTCATCTTCACGATTTATTGCATATATATCTTCTTGCACCCTCTCTCTCAACGTCCTATTTGTCTTACCTATATAGAAACTATTGCATTTCAGGCAGCTGGCTAAATAAACTATATCTCTTGTTTTACAATCAGCATAATGTTTAAAATAATACACTCTCTTTGTATCTGGGTGTATAAACTTATTTGTAGCCATCATATAGGAACATTGATTACATCCTCTGCAAGGGAATGTCCCTTGCCTACTTGATGTAATTATCTTTCTATTGGTACTTTCATAACACAGTAGCTTATTATTTCAATAACTATAGCTAGGTTTATGTCCTACTATATTCCTTATTTTGTCATTAGCATTCAAAATAGCCCAATTTTTATGAATAACTTTCCAAATTTCCATATTATTATTAGTATACTGGATTGTTTAATATTCTTTTTCTCATTATCTGATGTATAACTTCTCTTCTTTTTATAATATGGTTTCCCTTTCCCATTTCTATCAATAACTGCAGGGTCCAATAGTACATCACTTTCTCTATTTGAATAACCTCTTTGTAAAAATTAATTCCTTAATGTCATCATAGTTTCACTACATGTAGTATCCTCACTAGTTAATTGTGATATTCTTCTCCCTTGATTTATCACAATATTTTGAAAGACATGTTCTGGATACATACTTGTGCGATGCAACAAATTATTTTTTCTGCAGTTCTTCCTATATAGTGATGTAGTAAAAACTTCATTTTCTCTAGTAATGGAGACGTCCAAAAAATCAATCTCTGTCTTTGACCATTTACCTTCAAAATTCAAGAAGCTTGTGGTTTGATTGATATAATCTATAAATGTAATTAAATCAGTTTCAGTCCCTTGATAAAGAAACAACACATCATCTACAAATCTTTTGTAGTATACAATTCTATTAGCATATTCTACATCAAATATATAGGTCTTCTCCAAATGGGCCATTACCAAGTTAGCATATGAATTTGCGCAAGGCGTGCCCATTGCTACTCCTCATCTCTGCAAATAATATTCATCATTATATGTAAATACATTATTTTCTAATATCAATTCTAGTAGCATCATGCATTTCATTATTATATTAAAATCAACATGATTATTGCATAGTAATGATCTTAACTAGTGAGGATACTAAATGTAGTGAAACTATGACGAAATTAAGGAATGAATTTTTACAAAGAGGATATTCAAATAGAGAAAGTGATGTACTATTGGACCCTGCAGTTATTGATAGAAATGGGAAAGGGAAACCATATTATAAAAAGAAGAGAAGTTATACATCAGATAATGAGAAAAAGAATATTAAACAATCCAGTATACAAGTGAGGTTGAATATTCCTTTCTCTAATAATAATATGGAAATTCGGAAAGTTATTCATAAAAATTGGGCTATTTTGAATGCTAATGACGAAATAAGGAATATAGTAGGACATAAACCTAGCTATAGTTATTGAAATAATAAATCTTTCAAGAGGCTACTGTGTTATGAAAGTACCAATAGAAAGATAATTACATCAAGTAGGCAAGGGACATTCCCTTGCAGAGGATGTAATCAATGTTCCTATATGATGGCTACAAATAAGTTTATACACCCAGATACAAAGAGAGTGTATTATTTTAAACATTATGCTGATTGTAAAACAAGAGATATAGTTTATTTAGCCAGCTGCCTGAAATGCAATAGTTTCTATATAGGTAAGACAAATAGGACGTTGAGAGAGAGGGTGCGAGAAGATATATATGCAATAAATCGTGAAGATGAGACCAATGCATTGGCAGAACATGTATTAAATAATGGGATGGACCATAAATTTAAATTTATGGTCAGAGAACTAATAGGTAAAAATAGTAGATTAGGAAATGTTAAGAATTTTACTGAACAGGAAGAAATTAGATGGATTATTCGAATGCAGTCAGATAAAGGGAAGGGCCTAAATGATAGGACAACTCTCAAACCATTTTTAAGAGATAGGCCACTAAAACATAATAGTAAACTATAAATAACAATAAGTATTTTGACATCAGCTGAAACAACTATATTAAGTAATTCCTTATTTACTTATTAATAAATTGATATGATTGATATGATAGATATACATCTAAATGGCATTTAATGAATCTGTTAAATAATGTATATTAATATATACTGTTTTACCCATTTTTATATACATTATATATATATATATATATATATATATATATATATATATATATATATATATTTTATTTTTGTACATACATACATATATACATATATATATATATCTATATATATATATATATATATATATATTTGACACAGGAAGATGATTTTGAAATGTAATGATTATTAGATATGTAGATTTTTGAATGAAATTTAATATATTTTTTACTATTGATTTTAATAGGACAAACATGTAGATGAAAATGGAATATGCTATTAAGTAGATATAGAGGAATAAGTGATATGAAATGTTTATATTGACATTTTGTGTTAATATGGTTAGTGTTTCTTTAAGGCAGATTTTTGGTGCCTTTTTGATTATTTAAATGACTGCTTAGATAGTATTAGCCATTTGTCTGAAGAAGGGTATATTAGTACCCGAATACGCTTACACAACATTTTATATTTTTCTGCGTTTAATGATGAAATAAAAGCTAAAACGTCTGAATTGCTGTGGTGGTATCTGGAAGTGTGTTACAAGAAATTCTACTGTTTTCATCCAGGCACCTTTATTCTGCTACTGCTTCTTTTGTTTATACATTTTATTTGCAACATCTCTAAACACACCTGCTAAGGCATCAGTGGAACAGTACATATGTTCAGCTGGGACCCTGCTGCAGAACAACTGCCTGTGAAAGCCATGCACATACCAGTGGATGCAGACATGTGTCACAGCTGTATGTGTGCACATATATCTGGCAAACACACCTGCTGCAGCACTGACTCAGTGGCTCAGTCTGTTAAATTCCTTGTATATGGAGCACTTTGCCATACACAGTCTTGGGTTCAAAACCAGTGCGTTGCAGTTCAGTTAGATTGTTGCAACATAGCAAGTAATGACTGACTTATGCAATTTAAATGATCGGCTACCCAGTTTTGCAAATCTCAGGCCTGAAGGTAGGGACACACTGAACACATTTGGATAGCCTAACTATATTCCACTTACTACTCTGCTACTGACACTGTTGCATAACAGTTGTACCATAAGCACATGCCTCAATTGCACTGTAATGGGTACCCTTACCCTGGCTCTCTTGTAATGACAGGGATGCCACAACTGCCACAGTTACACATACTGCTTGCAGGCCTCCAAAGCATTCACACTCCCCAATTGTGTCCTAGGCTGCAGTAGCAGCTGCAGCCTGTAGCTGCTACAGACTGACCATACCTGCCAACCCCCTATAGCAAGGGATACAGACACAGCCATATATAAAAGGGGGGGGGGCAAAGGCCCAGAGATAAGTGTATATTTCACAGTTTTCCCCTACAAACATATTAAGTGTATAGAATAAGAGCTACTACATTACCATGCATATTCTGATAGTTATGAAGTGTGACACTTACATGTCTCTCTCCCCATTCTGACATCAACCCACAATGTTTGCAAGTGACCTGCCAGATGACCACACTGTCATGGGACATTGAGTAAACATATGAGTTAAAACTGTGGACATACTTCATACATTTCCACTGTGAACAGTATTTGTACTTACCCTTTGCAATGCTGTAGTCTCCACACCTTAGTAATGTCCATCTCAAAAACTAAGAAATGGGGCCAAGGCCTACATGAAGGCTTTATATATTGCACTGTACTGCCATGTCATTAGCTACTGATAGTGCAATTCAGCTGTGTAGGATGCAATTAGCAAGTCTGAGCCACAGATTGGTACGCAGGCAGTTACCTGTTAATGAGCATTACCTATAAAAGGGAAACAACTGCTTATGGAGAACAGGTCTGTATGTGGTTTTACTCACACAGACAGCTATGCACAAAGCATTTGCAGAGGAACCCTTCAATAAAAGGAATGTATCACTCTACCAGGTATGTACTGCATTTCCCCATAAAAAAGGGATGCAGATAGGAGGATGGAGGTATGGGGTATAAAGATTAAAACAGTAGGCTTGAAGTAGAGCTATGATACTGACACGTCACTGATACTCCGTGTCCAACACCTACAGACATGCCTCTCAATTATCCCTGCTTTGACTCACATCTTTGCTCTGTCCCTGTCCATTCCTCCTGCAATGGTTGGCTGTTATAGTAAAGATAGTGGAATACACCTAAGAAATAGTGACACTAAGTAAGGCTGTACACTCCTGTAACATCAACCTATTGACTGTAATTCACCTACTCTCAGTCTGTTGATGTCACACATAAATAGTACTAACATTGTAAAATTGTCCCTGATGTACTCTGGCTAAGTCCCTGTTTCGTGAAAATTCATCTCTGTCTGCTTGAGAGCTAAGCCTAACATAGCTTTCAACCTCCTACAGTAAGAAATCAAGACAAAGACATATTTAATGGGGGGACAAAGGCCCAAACCCAGTGACAAACTATACATAGTGGCCATACAAAGTAAGAATGTGATTAGAGTAACAGATATTACTGTAGCATAAGTATTGTCTGAGGGGAGTGATGGGTGACAGATTCTGTGTCAGTTTTCTGACAGCAACCATCAATCAGTGGACAAACATTTGTCAGGCATCCACATGTTTGTGCAAGAAGGACCACAGTTATGAGGCACACATGGTGACAATCTGCAAACATCTGCATAGTTGAGATGTATGATGTCAACAGGGAACATATACAACAGCAGTTTTGCATTGCTGTCTGTTACTGTGGCACACTGCTGTGGCTGGACTGTCCCATATAGTTGTTGGAAATGCACACTGCTATTTCTCCAACAGTGGCCGTGTCACATATTAGTGGGGATTTGCCCATAGGGGACACACCACAGTACACTGCATTGATGGCTGTAGAGACATACAGCAGAATCTGTCCCAGCACACAGGGACATTACCCAGTATTGCTATTATCTTGGTGTTAACCACACATATAGTGTACCACCAAGCTGTGGGGTATGACGTGTAAGGGAGCACTAGATAGTGCAAGCCATTATGGGTGTGTAGGGTGTGTACATAGTGGACATCCATGTATCTGGTCTTGTAATGTGTTTCCTTCTTGTTGTGTTGCAGGAATAATGTATCAACAGAGACATCCTCCATTTTCATCAGCAGAAAATGATTCTATACTGGATGCCCTCAGGCTCAACCATCACATCCTGCTGTGATGGGGTCACCACAATCATGAATAGTGGGCATCATTGTGGGCTGACTTTGTGAGGGCTGTTAATGATATTGGCCAAACAAGACAGGACCTACGAGCAGGTTTGAAACTGGGCCACAGACATGCTCAATGCTGCATGTCAAAGGGCATCTGCTGTTGCCAGGGATCATGCTGCCACTGTTGAAGGGCCTGCAACAGAACAACAACCCTCAGCCATAAAGGAATTCCTGGCAAACCTAGGATCAACCCACATCTCCCAGCCAGCCATCACGCCGTACATCCTGGAGGTGGGTACCACAGTGTCGACATCAGAGGAGCATCCAGGTAAGCTGACTCTGTTTACCAGTATAATACATTTTCAGTCATTGTGGCAGACTCTACAGACCAGTACATGGGTATCAGGTCTATCTACATTGCAGCGGGGGGGAGGGGGTTGGCTTTTTACAACAGTTGTGCACACACACTCAGAATGTCAGCAATATAGCCAGTATCACATCAGCTACTGTACATGTGGATATATGCACATATTACCTTGTAACACTGCAACATTTGGTGTTGCCGACAATACCTCTCCCTCACATTTTCACAGGTACAGCAAGTGTGACTTAAGTTCATGGTCCTGTACCTGGTAAGTGTCATACAGATATTTTGCCAGATCAGATATACCCTATGAATGTTAAGAGCTCCCATTTTGCCTTTTGCACAAGTATTCTGCTTAGCTAGATTAGAATAATTGTATGTTCCATTTTAGAGCAGTAAACTACAGTGCATATTTTAGGGAATGACAGGTGTGTATTTATACACACATTAATATTTTTGCACTTGAGCAACAATGCAGCCTGCTATACTTGAGGCAACTACTCCAAGATGCACATTCCAACACAATAGGGAGAAGGTACATACCTAAGGCAGTGGTACTACAACTCATATATCATTGTCAAGATAGGTGTATTGGGTTTTATGTGTAGTTCTGTCACATTCGCTGTCATATTGCATACCTCACAGGTGTATTGAACTGGCAATTCTACCCAGATGTAGGTGATGCGCATGTTATACGGGGCCTGGGTTGTCTGTGTATGTTGTTTTGTGTGTGTGTGTGTGTGTGTGTGTGTTTTGTGCATGGGATCAGAGATGAGAATATGTGCGACATGTAATTCAGTTGTGGATCCCAGCTGTATGAGTCTGTGTGGATTGCCATACATAACAGTGCAGGTGGTACTGTATTGCTTTTGTCTTGCTTCTCACAGGTGAATGGGGGGTTGGAGTCTGTCCCTCTCACAACCTGATGTCAGTGTTTTATCAGACTCTGATGATGATGGTGGCCATAGTGAGGCACAGGTGGGGTTGTCAGTGGCTAAATCTGTCCCAGAGTTTGACATCCCTCTTCTGCCCCCATTGCCCCCACACACAGTCAGTATGCCAACACATATCTAGTCACCAGAGGCCACAGATATTGGATGGTCAGAGGGTTGTGACACAGCACAGGACAGTGTGAGAACTATGGTGTCAGTGAGTGTAGACACTGGCCATAGCCAGATAGCTGGCAAGGACCCACACAGGCAAATTGACATGGGTACTCGAAGGAGGACTGTTGACCATCCACTTCCTGTTGCAGGTGTCACATTACAGGCCACTCGCCACATGTTACCGCCTGTCATGGAGACACAGGTATGAGCTGAGTGCAACACCAGATGGATGCTTAGGATTATGGATTCAGCACAGTCTGACATCAACCGCAACCACATGTTTCAGCACAGATAACATGCACTCAAAGACAAACACTGTCTGAGCCCACTGTCTGTCCACTACATCAGTGAAACATTCCGTGGCATCACCAATGCAGTGGAGGCTGTCAGATATGGGAGTTATGATAACTGCCAGGGCTGCCAGCACACACATTCATGATAATGCCCTGGGCATAGCACATGACCTGGCAGATGGAGTGATACCCCTTGTGGTTGATGTAGATTCTAACCTCTTCACTAGGCGGTGCCTTGATGTGTACATGAGTGCAATCTATGCCACCCAGTACCTCAGGGTCATGTGCTACAGGGTAGAAAAGTCACATACTGATGTCCTGTGATGCGTGCCAGATATGGGAGTTGTGATAACTACCAGGGTTGCCAGCACGCACATTCATGATAATGCCCTGGGCATTGCACATGATCTGATAGTTGATGAAGTGGTACCCCTAGTGGTTGACATAGATTCTACTCTCCTCAGCAGGTTCTGCCTTGACATGTACATGAATGCACTCTATGGCTCTCAGTACTTCAGGGTAGTGTGCTACATAGTAGAAGTGTTGCATGCTGCTGGGCCTCACCTCAGGGGTGAGGGGAAAATAAATGTGGTCACTGGTATGTAGTAGTATGGCATCCAGGAATTGGTGGAGTACCCTGGATGCTGATACCTGTGAGACCCCCATCATGTCTCCAGTTGGTCTTTGGAATGTACCCACAGCTAGTATCCAAAGAGGTACACATACCTTTGTTTCCACTGTGATGGATTCCCCTCTGTTAGTACTGGGAATGAGATGAGGTCATCAGAGCTCAGTGAGTTCTTGTAGTATGTCCCTGTCCATCCTATAGCACTCTACAATCTCCAGCTCATTTGCTCCTGGAAGGTTACCCTAGGCCTGAACACTCTTCTCCTTCTCAGTCTAGGCCTATGGTCAGCAGCACCAGCAGCAGCACTGACCTCAGAATCTAGGACATACATATGTAACAGACCTGCAGCTGCTTCTAGCGTTTCTTCAGTTAAAAATCCCAAGTCTGTACTCCACTGGTGCACAGTATGGGGCTGAAATTAGATTGTAGGGTTTCTGCAACTTTTATAGTGCTTTGCTGTAGGTGCAGCTTTTGTGATTAGCTACCTATGATGCATTCCACCTGCCAAGTGCATCATTAAGGACTGTTAATGGCCTTAGTTCAAGTGGAACAGGGTCATAAGTAAATAAGTTATTATTCCCTTTCTCAGCCAATTTTTTTTTAACAGGCTTCCTCCTTCATCACTGTGGCATGCCATACTAACATGAACCAGAAAGATGAACAATGCTCAGCTGTTATTTTACATGACCCCATGAAAGGTCATGCTTACCACGGTGGCACTCCATGCAAACACACTCAAAGCTGATGAAACACATGCCCCGTAGGTAAACATAGCTTAGCAGACACTGTACACACCCTCCTGCTCAGCAGAGCAGCATGCCATGCAAAAAGGTGCCGCTGTTTTACAATGAGCTTAAAAGAATGAGGACACACCCCCTTTTGGTGTCAGCTGCCTCTTATCCGGACACCAACATGGTTCTCTGTCTACACAGATAGGATTTCTGGGCACAGAAACCCACTTGTGATATTCAGTAACCACAGCTCATTTGCATAGAGATCCATGCAGACAACCTGGGAACTACATGGTTCCAAGCCATGCCTCATTAGCAGACACAACAGTCTACCATTGTACATACTCCATTCAGGGTCCTATAATGCATTACTGTCACATGCTACTAATTTTCGTTTTTACACTTTTACATTTTTTTTTCTTAACAGCATGTTTGCGCACAGCAGTGCACCATGAAAACACAACCTGATTATTGAAATAATATATATTATTTTAAATTATTTTCCATTAGGTTTTGGACACACTGTGGATAGTTTTGCACCTATCTCTGTTTGCTTTGCTATTTCTGTCCTTCTTACTGCACTTTTACAGCCCCTGTTCTCTGTTTAACATCAGACACCAACACGGAGTCTGCAGGACTGCCTGTCTGTTTGCTGGATCACTCTATCACCCTCATTTGCATGCTCTGCTTATGAGGTAATTTGCATGCCATAGACACTTCTGTGTTGACAAGGTCATCTATGTCCCCACCTCTGTTTACTGGATCACAAACCTGCTTACTTTCGTATAAGCAGTGTGCCACTATGCCTACACAGAAAATAAGTCCATGTAGACTTTATTAAACTCCCCCCTCTGTCTAAGTGTATAGCTGAGATATCTTTCATTTGATGTTACTGTATGCCTACTGAGTTGTTATTTCTGTGCCAAGAAGAATGGATTTGCAAGTGGGATGCCCCAGTTCAGACCATCGTGACACTGGCCTATAGGAAAAGTACTACCTAGCTTCATTAGATGATGGATTAAGCAACCTCACCACACTTATCAATAATTTACTGGTGGGTACTACTGTAACAATGTCTGTAACACACATGAATAGTGACGCCAGCTATTTCATGCTAAAACTATTTTATTGGAGAATGCCACCACACTAAACAGATCCAGCTACAAGAAACGCAAATCTGTGTTCTCAAACTCCAAGTCATTATTAAACCACTACAATGGAAGACGAAAACATAGTAAATCATCAACGGTGAAACAGTTTGTATAAACTGAGATTAAATGAAGGGACAAAAAGATGGGGACTTCATTTTTTTTCAAGAAAAATTACCAATTGCCCTGAAATTTCCCAGGATCATTGGGATAACAAGTGATGTCTGGTTGCTGAAGTCACTCCAATATCCCCAAGCCCAGTGACAGATGATACTTTATTGAATTTTTTTAGACAAGATTGTGATCTTGCAAACTTTTAAGGAGCAGAGAGTATTCTTGTGACTGATCCTGAAAGTGTTCAAGTTCCAAGTCTGCTTAAATTGAGTCCTGACTGATAAGAAAGAATATGCCACTATCAGGAATACATGCTATAAAAATATTCAAGTTTCTAACCTAAGTGTAAATAAGAGATGTGATGAAAAGATAGTATTTGACAATCCTCATGCAGTGTAACATTTATTCAGGGAAAATTCTGTAGAGAAGAGGTACCTGATATGTTGAAAAAGAACACTGTTACTGCAGCTCTTCATCTGTTTTGCTTTCCATGCATCAAAGCAGATCTAAGCTTCCATTGGTTCAGGAACATTTGCTGCAATTCTGAACTCCAAAGAACTTAACAGCCCCATAGTACTAACAGTTCTGACATTCTCTATGCTGCCACCTGAAACCCAAGGAATAAGTCTCCAAAATAAATGAAACAGTTCTGTTACAGTTACTGCCACAAATCAATCTGAGGCCACAGATGACTCATTCGAATGGACACACTAGGCCAGGTAGAATTCAAACACCCTGAAGATTCTCTAAACATAGAAGCAGCAGCATAACTGCAAGTGAAACTCATTCAACCCATTTTGCAGACCTATTTCTAAGAAGTCTGCCATTTCAGATAAGTACCAAAGGCCAAGTGAAAACACATATACATGGATATTATATGTATACTTTAGCTTCTGCAGCTATCTATCTGTACACAATTTTTAGTACATCAGAGCACGATTTGTCTAGGTGCTTACTGTTTTTCACATAATTAATTTTCATTTAATTTATTTACTGATTTTATTATGCACATTCTACCTGACTGTTTTGTGTATTTAACTATTTATTAGGTAGTCTATCTTTATAGTCACTAGACATACTTTTTCATGTCATATTCCTATCCTCTTTTCCATCCTTGTCCACTGTAAAGTATTTTTCACAGTTACCCCACCACCATCATCACCATATGAAAAGTCATTATCAACCCCCTTCTCCCATTTGTACATGCAGTCAGGGTATTTCATCAACTATCACCACCTATCTCAATTCATATTCATATTCCTATCTTTTTGGGCAGTCATCCATGACTGAAGTAGGTCTTCTGTCACACAATCCATCCCTCTCTTGCCTGGACATCCTCACTTGATGTATCTCATCTTATCTTCTCCCTACTTTAGCAAATTTTCTTTATCAAAGTCTCTTTTGCTTTCTTGTATGTACATCTGAACCACAGTAATATGTCCTCCTTGTTCTTGTCTACAACTGGTGATACCTTAGCTTCTGCACAAATGTCTTCATTTATTCATCTGTCTCACAGTGTGCATCATGGTATCCATCTCAGCTACCTCATCTCCATCACCCCAGGCTTCCTCACAGCTGGTTTGCCTTCCCTAGCAAGGTTTCTGGTCCATCACTATCCTGTATACCTTACATTTCAGCTTCTTTGCTATATCTTTGATTCAAGCTCTGACTTCCTCTTTGAGACTTATGCTCTCCTCAACCACTCATTCCAAATACTTGAATCTCTTATGTTATTCCACTATTTTGCCTTGTATCTCAGTTTTTATCTTCTTACAATTTCCCAATTTCCTGTCATAATCACTGCCTTTTCTATACTCATTTTCTTTCTATGTAGCTTACAGTGTTTCCATTCCAGTTGTTTATCATTTATGGAAGTTAATGTATAGAGTCTGCTTGTGATGCTATATCAACTGCATTGTGCAGCTTTATTGAACATCCTCTTCTGACCTGTTACCTAATGCAGTTCAAGACACGTATGAATGGGAATGTGTTCTGAGCTGTATCCTGATGCACATCCGTTCCCACTTGAAACCTCAGCGTGAGTCTGAATACTCTTCATAATTGTATCATCGGGGACTTGTATATAGTTTTTAATAATTCTTCAAATATTTTTGAGAACTGCCCAAATCAGCTTTCTCATGATGGTGTCATATCCTTTCTCTAATTCTAGAAATGCCCATTTGCATCCTTTCCCCATTTCATTCTTCTTCTCTACACTATTTGCCTTGCTGCTGATATCAAATAATTTGAACTGCATCCTGACCTGAATTCACACTGCTCATTTTACATCTTGCTTTGTACTGATCTGCATTTTCATTAATCCTTTTCCCTCTCCAGCACTTTCATGCAGTGTCACAAGAATTTTATTACCTTTGCATTGCTCAACATTATAAATGTCCCCTTTGTTCTTGTGCATTATCATTAAAAAGTTTATTCTCTAGTTATTTGAGAGATGCCTTCATCTACATGTGCAATGAATACCTTCAGAAACCATTTCTCGTCTAATGCTCCCAACATCCTGATTACATCTGCCATGACTTCACCTTAGCTGATGCTTTTCCTAACTTAATTTTCCTTTGCATCTCTTCTAGGGTGGAATCGTTTGACTTTTAGTCTATGCATGGGGCAATATATCTTCTAAAGGGATTCTCTTCCATCTGCCTTTGTTGTCCCCTGGAAGGCTGAACAGATTATTGCTGGCATCTCCTATGAATGTTATCTGATAACTACATTCTTTGCCTGCATGTCATTGTATTGCAACCTCATAGAGCTTCTTTGTGCCATCTGCTGAGTCACTTTCCAAAAGCTAGTACAGTTTCCCTGGCACCATGTTATTTTTATCAATAACACCGGTCTCTTAGTCCCTTTGTTAATTTAGTTAAAGTTAACCAACATTGTTTCTTAGCCTGGTGTGTCTTTTCTATCACCTACTTATTCCTACACTCCTTCTTTCTTCTGGTAACTTAATGGATGTCTGCTTTCTACCACCTTATTTTTTTATTTTTATACTTGGCATGGCCACATATCTGTTCTATAGTCTTTAACAAATGCTGTTTTGAGATACTGCCATTCTTGTTCATCTCAACATATTTCTTCTTTATCTTGATCTGATAGAGGCCTGAATATCTGATGAACTCCTGAACATTCACTCTATTGAACTGTTCACTATTATCAGCCATTCTGACAACATTGCACTGTTCTGACATTTTGTTCTTTTCTTAACAAGACATCTGTTGCTGTTAGTGTATAGAATGTGTGAAAGCAATTATATTAATATTATAGGCTTGAAGTCAAAGCTGAAATGGAATGCAACCCAATGCAATCAAAATCTCTGCACCATATATTGTATGCATTCAAGAACTTAACATTGAGAAAACACACAAGTGCTTAAATACATTTTTTGGTATGTTGTCTAGATAAAACATCTAAGATGGGGGTAGCAACACTCATATGTAGAAGGTTATGGTGACAATATTAGCCACAATGCAGGATAGCAAAGGCAGATGGACCCTCATTGAAGATAAACCACCAAATTGTCAACTGCACTAGGATACTTTCTATAATCTAAGTACAGATGCACCCAAATGTTTTGCTTCTTTCATTCATTAATTGAGAATCTTCAATCAAGATAGTGTTTTTGTTTTATGAGGAAGGGTCTTTAATGTCATTTTTGATTCTGTTGTGGATAGTTCAGATATTTAAGCAGGAATTATTATAAATGTATAAATAATTTATAGCTATGTAATTCATGGAAGTTGGTACATGAAACTAGTTGAGGGCCTAATCCATAGCCTTTTGATGAAAGGAAAGGGAAACAAAACGACTTTGGCTTTCACTGTACAAACCTTCTCATAACATTTGATACATTTTCAGACAGCTTTTGCCACATCAACAGAGACATTTCACGAGTACACTTCCTAACACTTTGCATCCGGGGCAACTCCACTTTCTTCATTACCCTTGCTGCACTACTGCAAAACAACATTGAGATCACTCATAATAATATCTCCCAATTTGACCCCAATGGAACAATAGTGTGTGGTTTTAGTTTGGAAGTAGACATTTCAATGATCATACCTTTATTAACAGATTTACTACTACCTTTAGCCAAACTAACTACACTGTTGCCCTCACTATCCCTAATAATTTAGTTACCCCCTGTAATTGCCTTGAAATAAGTCTTAGAATCCCTGTCAAATGTTAACATTTATATTTCCATGTGACCAGGCAACATACCAGGTTGCATTCTGATCAGTACCATTTATGCACTCTCTGAGCCTCTACTTAAAATGTTCAACCTCAGCCTATCTATAGGGTTTGTTCCTGATGCAAGAGGAGCAATCATTGTGACTCCCCTACACAATGGTTTTCCCATGAGTATTTATAGACCCATCATCTTCACCAGCCTTATATGCAAAACCATGGAACATCCCATAGTAGAACTCATTTATATAAACTTAGCTCCCAATCATTTTGGTTTTGTAAAGGGAAGGACTTGTCTCTTAAAACTTGTAAGCTTAGATGAAATGGTCACAGTGACTGTAAACAGTGGTCATTATGTGCACACTACTTATTTCAACCTGTCCAAGGCTTTTCACACTATCCTCTATGCTTAATGAAAAATTAGACAGGCTTAAGGTAAACTCTTAAATTGTCCACAGCATTGAAAATTGGCTCTCAAATAAATAGATCCCAAGTCGTGAAAGTTGCTGGTTCACTCTCTGAATGTAAGTTTGAAGTTAGTGGAAGAAGGACATAGGTACAAAAGCTTTGTGATTTAGCAAAATGTTTTGAGTGTTGATAGACATTTGAGCACATCAAGTGTTTCCTTCCACTGGAATAAATCTCTGTTTGGATTTGTTTGTGGTTGAGTGAAGGTTTACTGCAGAGCAGGTCCTTGTTTTTATTTGTGTTAACCAGTGGGTTGCCACAGGGATCGGCTCTAGGCCATCTTGTGTTTGGTATTATTTTGCAGCCATCCAAGTCAATATCCCAGTAGATTGGCTGACCAAGTTTGCTGATGATCATAAACTGAGCACTGTTATCTGCACAATCATGGATACAAAACAACTCCAGCACAGGCGGGAATATATATATATATATATATATATATATATATATATATATATATATATATATATATATATAGTTCCCCTTCATATGACTGAATTAACATAAGCCTGAAACTCATAAGCCTGAAAAGTCAAAAGCCTGAAACTCAATAGCCTGACAACACAAAAATACATATACTGACTTTAAACAGAAACCATATTAATTTCCACTAAGTATAAGCCCCCTTGCACCCCACATATGTATACATATATATATATATTTCCCCTTCATATGACTGAAACTACAAAAACCTGAAACTTCAAAAGCCTAAAAACAAAAGCCTGAAAATTCAAAAGCCTGAAACTCAAAAGCCTGAAAACACAAAAGATATATATACTGACTTTAAACAACAGAAACCATATTAATTTCCACTAAGTATAAACAGGGGGGCAAGCCCCACTGCACCCACCACACCCCCTGCTACTTAACTATATCAACTCCAGGATTGCACTTCATTAAAATGCAATCTCAGAGTTGGTATATTTAAGGAGCAGGGGGTGTGGGGGCTGCAGTGGGGCTTGCCCTCCTGTTTATACTTAGTGGAAATTAATATGGTTTCTGTTGTTTAAAGTCAGTATATATATTTTTTTGTGTTTTCAGGCTTTTGAGTTTCAGGCTTTTGACTTTTCAGGCTTTTGTTTTCAGGCTTTTGAAGTTTCAGGCTTTTGTAGTTTCAGTCATATGAAGGGGAACTATATATATATATATGAACTCAGTAGTAGAAAGAGTGCAACATTTAGCATCTGTCAGAAAGGCTGTTCCCACCTCATATATTATAAATGGTAGTCTTCAGACTGATACGGTCATGTGAGTTCTAAGACGTTATGTGGAAAATTTTCTCTAATTTTACCACAATGTTTCCCTCACAGTCAGGAAATCCTTCTATCTCTCCCAGTTAATTTCCAAGAGAATATCTTCAAGATACAAAGAAGTCATCCTATCCCTATACTCTTCTTGTATCAGACTAATCACTGAATAAAATGACTCCTTTGGTATGTACAAATCCAAGCACATTGATCATCTGGAAAGGCCACAAAGGTTTCTAAGCAAGAAAATTAAAGGTCTTAAACACTTCAGCTACCCTGATAGATTAGCATGACTATCTTTTAGCATGGCTATCCTTTTACTGCGCAGCCTATAGGTTGCTGCGAGGTGGCCTATGTCTAACTTTTCAAGTTATGAAAGACTCCATCCTATTTGATCTCCTATTTCTTCACAAAACCAGTCGATCTACAAACATCTGAATTAAGGACTTAAATCTACAACAATAAATAAACAAGACTCACTGAAGAGGTTCTAAACTCAATTTATTCCTCGCCTATGGAATAAGTTACATTACAGGTCAAACAAAGTATTAGTTTAGCTACATTTAAGGCTATTCTTAAAGACTGAATGGGTATACACAAGTTTGTACCAGGGCTATCATCTTCAGCCCTGCTCAGTTTGGGACTTGATTACTATTAAGTGCTTGAAAAGCGTGACAAGAACATTTAAATTAATCTGATTAAAGGTGTATATGGCTAGATATCCCATGGTCCATGCGTTTGCTTGTCTAGTATTTTCCTTAGTTTCTTCTAATGGAGTTTCCTAAGCCACCATGGACCAGGGGTTATATTCATTGTCTTCAGCTTCTGGACTGTCCTAGGTGGCACAAGAGACTTGCCAGTTCCAGAAGAATTAGTGGGGAATGCCTCTCTGCCTAGCCAGACTGAGATGCTTGTTTCCCAGTTGATTTACCTGACAGGAGTTGGTCTATAGAAATTCCTGTCAAAAAATAAGCCTAATAATAATATTTCCTGTTAATAATGAAAGATAAACATGTATCTTCCCTTGCCCGAGTTACCGTAGACTGGTACAATTTATTGGCATAGCTCAGGGTTTAGTTCAGGCTCTTAACCCCTTTCAGTCAGGGTTTAGTGGAAAAAGAAAAATGAACTCTTCATTTTCTGAAGTTTCCCAGAGTGATGACTAAGGAAATAATTGTGAGGGAACAAGTTCTGTTTTTTTTTTCTCCTCACGTGACTGATTCTGAAGAGAGTATTTCTTATGATTGCCCCTACAAAAATGTTCTTTTTCTGAAACCATTTTTAGAATGAACCAATTGTTTTAGTTGGAACATAATGATATTCCAGTTTCTTTGAAAAAACATTTTGATTTATTACACATCGAATTTTATCTACATACTTTTTTCTTCTATTCTTCTAGCTTTAGACAATGTTTTATGACAGTCAGTAACATGTCAGACAGACAGCCTGCATCCACTAAGAAGGCAGTTAGAATAGAATATATAAAGCTCCAGAATATTATACATATTTATTTTCCAATCCCAGATCGGATCCTGCAGTGATTTGCTTGGTGAATGCTACTGAAGCTAAACATTTGGTAATGGTTAATCTCTACCTCTCTGATAAGTATGGGAAAGCCTTTAATAGATTTGAGGAAAATAGTGCATTCCTCTGTCACACTTATTTTTATAATTCTTAATTGTTAGGTTCACATGCTGAAGTTTTTGTTTGCTTCATTTGAAAAAAATGAAGAATATTATGAGCACTTTTCCCTGTTTTGAGGACAACTCTTCTCTAATACACCTATTACTTCTGTGGCTCTAGTGCCCAAATATTTGTTGAAGTGGGCATATAACTCAGCTGATACCTCATCCAGAGCAGCTGTTAATGGAGCTGTTATGAGAAGGTTTTATGGTTGCATTCTTAAAATTTAACTGAGGATATTAAAGCTGAAATGTTCAAATCCACCTATGGATAGAGAGGTTGTTTTTGGACCATCTACTGCTATGCTCCTGAATAAGTGTGATATACGAGTGAAACTGATTGAAGGGATAACTCAGATTTTTCAGCTTTCCTTCTCAAAGTTTGTTAAAGGTTTCATACCTACCTCATGCTCTGTTTTAAAGAAAATAAGCAGACCCAGCAAATGCCTGACAAGAAGATGTTCAAAAAGCAATGGCAGGGAAGCTCCAAAAATAAAAGTCTGCATGATTATCTGCAAATTGTGATCCCTCCTCTTTCTACCCAAGAAACCCTTTAAGTGTACCCCCAAGTCTGGCTTTCCATTTTTTTTCTTTAGTAATAGATAATCTCAGGCAAATCTGTTGTGGGAATTATCTATCAGTGGTACAGATGACGGTGGTATTCCCTACCTCCCTTCTTTAAAGGGGATTCCTTCTCATCTACTAGATCAGACTTTTTTCCCTCTTGTCATGCGACATTTGTTGACTCAGGGGATCGCAGAACCTTTCTTCTTTTTCTAATACTGTATTTTTTTTAACTCAAGAATGTTTTGGCACATAAAAAAAGATATGTAATTGATCAACTGCATAGAGAATGTTTTATGGCAACATTTACACTATATCATGTACTCATTCAAACATCTAGGCCCTTCTCATAAATCACCACCGTATTGGCAATGATTGTTACAGAGTTATGTTGTTATTCCTAATTCTCCCCACTATGGCCTCTTGTGTGTTTTTTAAGTGTGTCTATAACTTATTGGGTTGTTTTCTGTTATTTTCTTTCCATTTGAAAGAAAGCGTGTCTATACTAATTCACCTACACATATTGTATATAGTTTATGGAACTGTTCTTTTGCTTTGTAATGTTGTTAGGGTCTACTTCACATTGTTGTAAGCTGACAATATCCAATACAATATTGTCGGCATGACAATGTCGAAAGCACAGAACATAGCACAGGTAAACAGAAATCTCCGTAAGTGGGAGATTTCTGTTTACCTCAATGTAGTGCGGTTTCAGAGTTGGTATATTTAAGTGGGGGGGGTGGAGGTGCAGGGGGGCTTGCCACCCTGCCTACGCTAGTTAGTTTTTTTTTTTTTTTTATTGGTTTATTATTTTTTTAACGTTATTCAATATTTTACTAATTCGATCAATAAAGTTTGACCTTTATTGATTCGATTTAGTAAGATTTCAATAACATGATATAAACGCATGTTGTTATATTAACAATGTAATGTAGTTATTAGTCTAATTGGTTATGATGTGCTCTTTGTTTCTTATATGTGATTTTCCTTGTTATTTTTGACAACTAATAAAGTGCAGTTTAAAAAAAAAAATCTCATGAAGGCCATTTCTACATCTTTCATTTCTCAAACTGCTTGTAAAAGTTTCAAAGTTCAAAATTCTATCCCTTTGCAACCTATTACCTCTTATTCCATCTTTCAGATTTTGATAACTCCAGATTTAGCATGTTTATCACCATATTTCTATAGCCTCAGATTTAAACATTTTTAAAGGTTTTCTATGTCTGGATTGTACTATCAGTTCTTTGTATTACACCTTGGTTTATCCACTGCTTCAAAGATGTTCACAAAGTGTCTGGTTCTAGTAATAACTTAATGCATACTACAAGGTATTCACATTTTCTTATTTAGATGAAATGTTTAAAATTTACAAAGACTTTTTCAATGTGTCAAGATTCTCTTACTTGGGTAAGATATCTCCATTGCAGACTGGGTTCCAGAACATGCAAAAGTCTTGTTTGACTCCTTTCCATAGGACAGTATTCATAGGTTCATAGGTTCATAGGTTCATAGGTTCATACTAGGCTATCTGCCCAAGGGCATTTATAAGCCTAGCCCATAGTTATGTGGCTTTCCTTTAGTTTTTTGAATACTAAAAAAAATCATCATTTTTTTTCTGTGCCTCTGTCAAGCAGTGACACTGAAGTAATCCCTGGGGTATATCTGTCTCCTCCATTCCATTGGTCTCTCTGAACAAGGCCAAGCAGGGTGCTCTGCTCACATGTACCGGGGATTTTGTTCCAAGCATAGGGAGTCTCTGTCTGATGAATCTGTCCCCCTCCAGCATGTTCTTTCTATTTATAGTCGGTTTAGAGTCTCTCTTCTGTCCTTCTGAGGAGGGATGATTTTTCTAGTGATTTTTATCGTGATCAATATGGGTTTGACATGGCCTTATATGTCAGGCACAGGTACAGCAGGAGCAGGTCAGCAATGAGTATGAGAAGTGAGAGTTCTTTCAGTATTTCAGGCAGCATCATATTTTTTTTTTTTTGAGACCCTTATCCTTTTTGGTGAGGAACTTTGGGGCCTTGCAAATCCTTTCATGATCAGGTGGGCGATATAACTACTTTAGCAACATGAGTGTCAAGCGAAAAGACACTGTCAACTTGGGTCCCAGATCCCTGATGACTTTTTCTTGCTCAGTGGATTGTCACCTTGTATGTAGCTAGCTAGGTAACCTTGTTTTCGAAGAAACCGACTATATTTTTTTTGGCGCTTAACTCAGGCATGGCCTCTGCCACAGCAGTTATCCGCTTGTGAGGCTTCTGAGAGGGATATATATCTGTGTTGTGTTTTCAGATGTGCGCCCAGTTTGCAGTCATCTGCAAACTTTGTCAGCCATAACCCCTGTGTGTTTGCCTGTGCTTGTAAAAAAGTAGAGAAAGTAGATGCCTGGACCGAGTGGACCCAGGACTACACTTGTGACAGGCTTTGAGTCTGACATGGCTTGGCTGGGCTCCACCTGGTGGGTTCCTGTGGGTAGCCAGTCAGTTTGCAACCCATCTTGTGATGTATGGGTTTGTATGGACTGATGATTTTTGATTGATACCTGGGTGGGTGTGTGGTGGCCTTTGGCCTTTGCCAGGTCGAGGAGGCTGGCTGCCTCATCAATGGCCCTGGTGACTGTCCTCAAAAACTGTCTCGAAAAAAAGAGAAAAAAGTAAGAGGCAGGATCTGCCTTTGAGCCTGGGACAAAGTCAAACTGGTTAGTTAAGTCTTATTTATGAGTGTTCCTATGATCTTATTCCATCATTATGATATGATCCTCTTTTTTTGATAAGGCTTGGGTAGTAATTGGTCTGTGGAGGCACCGCCTCCGCCTTGGGGGAGGAGTCTGCGAGTGGCCAGCCACTCCTGTGCCACTCCTGAGAGGAGAGGCTAAGATTAAACAGCTGTCTAAACAATTGTAAAGTTGTGGGTTTAATTTCTTTTCACCGGAGTGAGTTCACCAAGCCAGCATGGTCCCATTCACCTGGGCGTGGAGATGTTTGGGGCTACAATCCTCTGGAATAGATCTCTTCTCTGGGGGGGGGGGGGGGAGTTTTACTTATAATGATCCAGACTGGGCGCTGCCTTTGGTACAGAGAGTCTTAGTTTTGTTTCAGGGGCCTTAAAGGAGACCACACTAGTTTTTAGAAGTGTGAATCTCTTTTTTGAGTTTTTTTTTGTGTGTTTTTTTTTTTTTTTGGGGGGGGATGGATGAGGACCTCCCAGCGAGAGTTTATGATCTGATCTCACCAGTGAGGAACAGGGGTATACTGGTGTGTTGAATTTTTGATCCCATGTTCGTGATGATGAGATCAAGTATGTTTTCACCTCTTGTGGGATGGTGACTAGTTGTTCCATGGCATTTGAGTTTATGAACTCCAGGAATCTTTGGTTAGAGTGTTGGGGCTTGAGTAGTGTTCCAGTCTATATTTAGGTAGTTGAAGTCACCTAGTATGATGGTGTTTCATGGGGTGTATCCTACAAAGTTCCGTCTAAAGTGCTTTCCTTTCACAGGAAAAAGTTGATCCATATCTAGACGTTTTCCTGACTTTTCTCCACTCAGTCCAGAACTTCTCCAAGGGATTTTTCCAAGACACTAGGATGTTTTGCGTTATGATTCTCATGATTCTTCAAGCCAGACTCTACATGAGAAAGATTCAGTGATACCTAAAATTGGTTTGTTTGGCCCCAACATTAACATCCCCTCACATTTCAAATTCCAGTTTTAGGATTTGTGAAAAGGGTAATGCTTTGATGAGCAGACAAGATTTATCTGAATCCAGATCTCCCATTTTCCCTTCCAGCTAGAGCAGCCTATAACTATGGATTCATCAGACTTTGCTTGGGGAGCTTTGCTTGTGGGGGTAAAGGTGCAGTGTCTTTTGAACAAAAGACAGTCCAAACCGCATAAACATAAAAGAGAAGTTTGCAGTCATAAATACACTCAACTATCTCAAACATATATGGTTTCATGGGTTTCTACAGGTGATCACAGACTGCACCACAGTAACATTGTACATAAACAAAGAGGCTGTTGCAGATTTTAACCTCTATGCAGATTACCTGTGGTAGCCTGGGATATAACAATTCAGCACATTCTCATTACACAAGTTGCTTGTATTCCATAAGAGCAAAACATTGTAGCAGACAAGTTGAGCAGGACCAGGACAGATCCTTATGAACTAAAACTGAATCACAGGATCTTTCAGGATTTAATCCAGATATGTGGAAACCTTGGGTAAATTGGTTTGGCATCATTTATAGTAAATAGCTGATAAAATACTCTTATAAGACTACGTACAAGCTGTCCTGGAAAACAGATACTTTCTCATTTCCTTGAACAGGAATGATCTTGTATGCCTTTCCACCTCTTCTATTGATATTCAGCATCATTCAGAATATTCAGAAGGACTCTCCAAAGATCATTGTGATGACTCCCTTTTAGCCCTGGCAACAGTGGTTTTCCCATCTATTGAAAATGGCAAGGCCAATTACCACAAGCTTCCTCACAGACAAGATCTTCTCATAAAAGACAAGGGTTGTTTGATATACTTCAGTTTGAAACAATTTCAATGAACTGGCGAGATATTACAGTTTTAATACTTTTTAGACACCTATTTTCTTAGGACATGCAGCAGGTAATAAAGATGGCAAAGAAACATGCTACCAGGAAATACTATATTAGTAAATGAAAAGATTTTCTAGTTAGTGACAAAATAACAACCAAGGCTCTTTTAAGGCTAATATTTCTCTGGTTCTGCAACATCTGTGTGAGCTATTATCTTTGACATTTATTACTCATCTATAAGGGTTCATTTATTGGCCACAGATTCTCCCTTTTTCAGTGTATTCTTAGGTCAAAATGCTTTTCAAAGGGATTCTCCATAACCATCCACCTGCGAAAATTAACTCTTGCTCTATTTGAACCAGCTTATCAAGCCGATATGAGGTTCTTAACATGGAAAATAGTTTTTTCTGATCGCTGTGACTCCTACAAGTGTGTCTCAGTTACAAATCATCATGGTGGGTCAAACATATCTCATCTTCCACAAAGGTAATGCTTTTTTTTAAGATGCAATCCTTCATTTATGCCTAAACTGATCTGTGTTAAATTTTAAACCAAGTTACCCATCTGCCTTCTTTACAGAACTTAAAAATAAATGAGAAAAATCTGTTATACATTTGATGTCCACAGGCAACTCAGATACAGTATTGACAGAACTAAAACTCTCAAAAGTTCTGATCAGTTATTCATTTCTGATGAAGGTAAAAAAAAATAATCTGTGTCAAAGCAGACTATTTCCACGTTGTTGTCTCATGCTATTTTCTTTTGTTATATCTACTATTCTGTGTCATTTACAGGTTGGGTCAGACACATTCTACTAATGTCATGGCTTCATCAGTGTTTTTTTGAAAGGGGTGGACTCTGGAAGTATTCTAATGTTAGGAAATTGTACTCTGTACATACTTTTACAAAGCAGTACAAACTACACTACTTTTCCAAGTTTAGAACAGGCTTTGCTAGAACAATTATCCCAAGGCTCCCGGGCCCTCATCCTTCCTCCTACCAGTCTTTATAAATAAGATATTCTACACATATAATTAAGACTACTGTGCCAGTGATCAAACTATGAACATAGTACAGCTGTGTGAGGAAATTTGACATAAAAGTACATGTGTGAATGATCACTGCTGCACTAGCCATGCCCTCCTTCAACACCCTTGATTTTTGTCCATTTTTTATTGTCATGGTGTGACCTTTTCTGACCTAACATTGTCCTTTTTAGGGCCCTAACTTCTCCTTTCATTTGGCATAGCAGTTTTGAAGGAATTGGCACCTAGATATTGATTGTCTACAGCTGTGCTTGATCTCTTAACAGTCTGGAGGCATGGAAGGTGCTTTAAGCATTGGAAGCTAGTTGGCTGCTATATCATGTACAGGCTATATTAATATAGCTAGGATACAGAAGCAGAGATCATTCAAACATCTATGGTTATTCTAAGTTTACTTACACATCTGTAGAACAAATGAAAAGACATCTCAATTTTTTCCAATGAGAAGTATTTCATTAATGAAAAATGGGAAATATTAACTGGGGCTCTTTTAATTAGAGAGAGAGAGAGAGGAAGAGAGAGAGAGAGTGATAGAGAGGGAGACAGAGAAATGGTTGGTCATTCTGTTGATGACTTAATTTTGGAGTGTGCACAAAGAACTACATTCCTGATATGGACCTCATGCTGTAATCAATTTGGCAGTGCAACTGCTGTTTAGATCTCAAGTCAGAGGCAGAATTCAATAAATCTTTCATTGGCTGGAAGTGATGAACTAAATAAATTGTTAGAACTCTTTATGTCATTTCATACTTTAAACCCACTTGTGTTGTATTTTTTGTTCAAGAGTAAAACTGTCTGTATATTTGATTGAAAAAGTACATTGATTTTTTGGTACTTTTCCATTAAACCCCTACCATGCGTCTCACCGTATTCATCGAAGACAAGGAAGAATCAAAGGTCCGTGACACACCGAGATGGGTAGACTTTCAGAAGGATCTCCAAAATATGTAGTTGCTACTACAAATTACCACAAACAGTACTGATGAATAGGAAGGACAGAATGTATTCTGCAGTGATTACCCTGTTATTACTAGATCATTTGCTGTGGTGTGCTATCACACTACTGTG
Source organism: Protopterus annectens (assembly GCF_019279795.1). Classification (NCBI taxonomy): domain Eukaryota; kingdom Metazoa; phylum Chordata; order Ceratodontiformes; family Protopteridae; genus Protopterus; species Protopterus annectens. Next base: position 1,725,541,214 of record NC_056731.1, on the reverse strand, counting down.
TCATACAATACAAAGATCAGTGCCACATGAGTTGTACATGTGAATAGGACCTTGCCAATGAATGCAATGTACAGGTTTTGTACGGGTTTCTTTTCCATACCACTCCCCAAACTGCTGCAGATGTTTCAATGGCCGTTTCAGCTGCAGAGTGCATGGACGTGAAGAATGCAGATGGATGACAGTTTAGTAGGCTCCCAAATAAATGACCAGCACCATTCATACAGAATAGTGGGTAATTAATGGAGAGCACTGAACGTTATGTAAGTACAGCTCCAAAATAGGGAGTGTCATGGTTATTAATACCTGATGCTCTCTGAAGCTGTCTGTCATGACTACATGCCGCTTCCCACACAAATACACACATGTACTGCAATTGCTGGCATGGCATTCATGTCATGAAGTCATCATTGACTCCAGCAATAATGTCAAGAGCAAAAACTGTTACAACCCTATCAAGTGAAAGTTAAAAAGGCAGCTAGAAGAAGGAACAGGTCAATTGAAACAACAAAATAACCATGCCTCTTAGGAATAAGGTGAGATGCGTGGTAGGGGTTTAATGAAAAGTGCTGATTTTTTAAAGAAAACAATGTTATCATTCAGTTTTACATGCTTGTGGCTTCAGGTTTAATTATTAGGATTTACGTATATGTACTGAAATGATATAATCTCATCTGCTGGCTTACATCTTTTGAAGAACTATTGCTCATTTTATTAATTTATAGTGTTAAGATTCTGGGTAAAAAAGAACATGTGTGTGTGTGTGTGTGTGTGTGTGTGTGTGTGTGTGTGTGTGTGTGTGTGTGTGTGTGTGTGTCGCAATTGTGCACATTTCAAATACTGCAGGAAAGACTGCATTAGAAGGCACTGGGGTCAGTAAGAAGTGTGTGAAATCTTGGAAATACATTGTATACAACTATGCTCTGCAATTGTATAGGATAAAGCTAAGCTGAGTGTGGTAACCGTTGGCTATTAGCTAAGGCAGCAGTGCATATTTTTGATACATTATTATGCCCAGGCATGTACCACTTGCATATTATGTGGTAGACAGCATTGTAGATCATGACACCATAACCCCTCACAATTACATATAATTTGGATGCAGTGAATGGGATTATATGCCCATTTATCACTCTAATAGCAGATACTCAGTGTCATTAAGATGTTGCCATATGTAGTGCATGTGGATTTTGTAATTAACTACTGTGCAGTGTACTATTTTGTGTGCTTGTGTGTGTGTGTGTGTGTGTGTGTGTGTGTGTGTGTGTGTGTGTGTGTGTGTGTGTGTGTGTTTGTGTGAGCTCATTGTGTGTGTGTGTTTGTGTGTGTGTGTGTGTGTGTGTGTGTGTGTGTGTGTGTGTGTGTGTGTGTGTGTGTGTGTGTGTGTGTGTGTGTGTGTGTGTGTGTGTGCACGTGAGTACTGTGGGTGTGTCTGTGATCATAACCATTCCCAGAGCTTTATTTGGTAAACCATTTTATCAACTGGAAAGGCTGAAAAAATACCTCACAAAGAGGATTACTGGCCTCAAACACATGCCTTACACAGACCGACTCAAAAAACTCCAGCTTTACTCCATTGCATATTGCCTCCTCAGAGGCGATCTCTGCCTAACATACAAAGCTATGTCAAACCCAGAGCTGTTGGACATGCTCCACTTAAAGAAATCCCAATCCCTCTGAGCTACATGCTCTAGGGACCTAAACCTTGTCCCCACAATAAACAGAACATGGTGGAGGGATAGATTCCTGTCCCAGAGACTTCTCGTACTCTAAAACAGAGTACCTATCTATGTCACACAGAGCTCCTCATTAGCACTCTTCAAGAAAAATCTTGATGATTGGATGGGTAATAGGAAATTCACCCCGGGGATCACTTCTGTGGTTCTGCTTGACAGGGGCACAGGAAAATAATTTTCTTGGGTGGCAAAAGCCAGGGTACCTTTTTGGCTAGGCTTGTATAGGCCCTAGGGCCAATAGCTTAGTACCTACCTATGAACCTATAATTAGACATACTCAATCATTAGTGACTGTAGTTCTTATTTAGAAAATGTATATCCATATAAAATGTGCTGTCCAGTTTACCTTTTAAAGAGAATTAGGCTTGCCAGCCTGTCCTCTGAATGTGGCTATGCAGAAAGTTTCTGATTTTGCAAAGTATTTTGCCACCCCTCATAACATTTTTTTCTATATATTTATTTATTCATTGATAAATAGCTGAGGACTTTTCAGTCAGTCAGTAATGCTACACATTAGCATTTTATAGCTCTTATCATTCAGAAAATGTACATTGAAAGAAAGCCTCTTGTTTTGTTAATGTTTAAGTGATTAAAGTCATCTGTAACTCATCTGGCCCTGAACTTTGGAGAACATTTCTGATATTGCCTCATGTTTTGATTATCCCCAGTAAAGCTCTCTTTCTTTAATTGTATGGCAAATTTCTGAAGATTACAGTTAGTAAATAATGTCAGTAAATAGTGTTTCATAGGTATACTCAAAAAATGCATATCTATCCTACAAGTCTTATTCTGTTAGACTTTTAAATGAGCTAGAGTACTTCCAGTAGTCAAAAGTGCAGGGTTTGATTTCATCCACCTCATTTGCCTATGCTGTGACTTTGAGCAAGCCACTTAACCAGAAAGTACTCTCAGGTCATCCCCAAAAAGTGACATTCTCCAGTGTATTTACCCAAGTTAATAAACAGATAAAATAAATAGAATGTGTCTCTTTTTGGTCCTTTCTGTCCAACTCCCCCTTATTTTTGTTTTTATCTGGAATTCTTGAACAAAGGAGTTAAAAGGTATTTTTGTTTGGCTTTTTGGCAAACTGTTGTGGGTTGCAGTTTCTAAATAATGATGCTAGTACAGACATTTTATCCTTCAGAAAATGCTTGCTAAAGCAAAGCTTGTTATTCTTGTAATTTTCTAAGTAAAAAAAGGCACACTTAAGATCTGTTATTTTGTGTCTTATTCTTGAAATAAGAAGTCAAGGGGATAAACGGGGTTGAAGTAGGTTGTACTATATGAAACTCACAACTGTCACTGATTTTTGCCTCATGTTTGTGGCCTGTTCATTCAAAAAAGTTGCAGGTTTCAGGCAAAGTACCATGCTTGCAGTCACTAGCTAATGACAAATGTGAATTAAATTGCTCATATCCCACAAAAAATGCATGGTAATATAAAATCTGCTTTACTAACAACTTTTCCTGTTTCCAATAAAGAAGAGTTTGTACCTTCCGTGTGGTGACTCCTGTGGATTCTGTTCTACTAACTTTTATAAGTATGTAAGTGTAATATTTAAAATCGCTTCCTGATTTTAACTCTTTTGTCTCGGACTCTTGACCTAAGATAGTGTCAATTCATGGGGGTGCAATGGGTTGCCCAGTCTGGCTCTCACAGCATTGAGCTAAAATGCATTTCTAAGTCATTATTTATGTATTTGGTAATTTGTTGGATTGAAAGAGATAATCTGAGGTATACACAGTCAAACAAGATGTTGTAATTAATGGTCACATGTGTGTGTGTGTGTGTGTGTGTGTGTGTGTGTGTGTGTGTGTGTGTGTGTGTGTGTGTGTGTATAAACACTTGTTTTTCTGCTGTACTCACCTTTTCTGCTCCTTCCCGCTTGTTCACACTTTGGGCTCACTCTGCTCCCCAACCCTGCCCCCAATTCCCACCCACCCTCAGCACTCCTAGCTTTATTCCTCCTTGACCCCTCCCTCCCAACCTAATCACCACACCATTTCCCTCCCTTCTATCTGCACACCACCCATATAATTACAGTCCTCTCCTCCTTTATTACATTTCTATATATCTCCCTTACTAATATTTTATTAAAACCTTCATCACTTTCTAAAACCTCTCTTCCTATTCAACCTTCTCTTTTCCACACTTCTACATCATTCTTTCTCCCTGCTACCCCAATATGCTCTTATCAAGTCATCACACCCTCCATGTCCCCTACCTCTTCTCCCTTCTCCTAATTCCCATATATTTTGCTAGCTCATACACCTCTAATGCTTGCCCAAATTTACCTACTAAAAGAACTAGCATACATACACACCTTCACACTCAGTCTTACTCCCATTTCCACTCCATCTCCTCATCTCTCATCTAGCCCAACACTCTTCACTTATTCCACCCAAAAATCCTCTCATTTAAAGTTAAGGCATTCTCACCCACTCTAATCTTAAAACCATCAAATCTCATACCGAGTAAACCTAAATGGCTAAAGGATATTACCTTTAATAATTTAGTAGAAGCTGGAGATATTCATCCTAACCCTGTTCCTACCCCCTCCTTTGCCAACACCTACCATCTTTCATTCACCTCCTACCACAACACCCTAAAGGTTTTCACTTTAAATGCACAAAGTCTTAACAACAAAATTCACCAATTTCAAGCTTGGTTAAGCCATAACCAACATGACATCTTAGCCATCTCTGAAACATGGCTCAAATCCTCCATCTCTAACTCTGAGTTCCTACCCCCAGGATTTCATGCTCTCAGAAGTGACCAACTTAACAAAAAAGATGGCGGCTCTGCCCTAGTCTACTCTAACCTCCTTACCATAACCCCCCTCCAAATTCCAATTCCCCATTTGCAGAATATGGAACTAACTGCTGGACTACTAAAACTAAATAAACACAAACATATCTGTATTATTGCCCTATATATCTCACCTGTTAATAATATCTCTACACTCAAAGAAATTCTCTTATGGGCTTCTACTAGAATTCACTATGAAACATACATTCTAGGAGATGTAAATATTGATTGAAACAAAATCAATTGCCACTCTCCCTCCCTAACCATTAACCTGTATAACATCTCTCAATTAATCCACCCCATCACCCGACCAAACAAAATAAATCCACCTGGATCCTCCTTAGACTGAATCCTAGTCTCAGATACAAAAAAAAATAACCAAGTCTGGCACTATTCCTGATACCATTAGCGACCACCTCCCAGCCTTCATACATCACTCAACCATCTCTACCCCACACCAGTATCAATACATCCACACTCGCAACCTCACTAACTTCAACCCCACTACTTTCTCAAACATTTTCAGACAGATGAACTGGCAAATTCTAAACATCCTTCCCCATGACAGTGCAATAGATTACTTCAACTCTGTCTTCTTAGATACCCTAAACTCCCTTGCCCCTCTAAGAAAGAAAAGGATGAAAGCTAAAACTGTTCCTTGGCTACCCAAAGAAACAAAAAAGATCATGCACCAAAGAGATAAAATATGAAAACTACCAAAACAATAAACTGCCCCCTACACTCTTCCAATATCAGTAGCTGCATAACTTTGCAAAAAAACAAGTCACTAAGGACAACAAATCCTACTATATCAAACTCCAGTCCAAAAATAATAATAAAAACCCAAACTTTTCTGGAATTCAATAAATTCTCTTCTCAATCCAGGCTGCAAGAATAACCCCTGTCCTGACCCAAGTAAATCTGACCTTGAATTAAGCTCCGAATTTAACTCATCCTTCATAGAAGCTATTTCTAACCTCACCAAGACATTTCCTAACAATAACCCAACTTCCTTACAATCACCACTTTCCCAATTCACCTAGCAACCCTCCCTGTTTGTTTGAGCTCAAACCCAGCTCCACTTTCATACAAACACGTCTGTCCAAATTTAAACCTTGCTCTAATGCTCCTGACAATATCCCTTCCTCATTCCTGAAATGTTCTGCTGATGGTATTGCTCTTCTAATCAGCATCATTATTAACAGATCCATAAAGGAATCATACATCCCTAAACTGTGGTGCTCAGCCTATATTCTTCCACTTCACAAAGGAGGCAAAAAACACCAGCATCTCAAACTTTCACCCAATCGCTCTGCTCTCACCAATCTCCAAAATCCTAGAGAAATGCATCCATCTCCAACTCATGCCTTTTCTGACCCTAAACAACCTTCTCACTCCAACCCAACATGGCTTCCACCCAAGCCATAGCACTATAAGCACTCTACTCTCTAAAACTTGGTCAAGATCATGTGTATAAAATAACATTGATATCTTTACCAAGTTAAAGAAATTATTTATAAGCACTGGACAGTTCTAACTGTGGACCCTCAGATTAGAGAAGTTGTAGGTGAACATCCACAATTTTTATTTAAAACAAGAAAAATCTTCATAGAATTCTGTGTTATC
>NC_056731.1:1725090047-1725180047 GCF_019279795.1 Protopterus annectens | reverse complement strand
CTAGTATGTGTCTAACCATTGTCTAATAATACTAGTTCTACAACAGTTCTTAACCCACAGTCAGTCAAATGCCATTCTGTGGTTCTCTGTAACATATTATTAATCTTGGGGTTCATCATCACAGGTCTATGATCTTATAAGGAGTAGCAGTATATACTTGTGTTATCAACTATAGTTAAAAACTGATTGGAGAGTAAATGCATGTCTCACCTACTTGCTGTACCTCTCTGGCATCCAGGATACGTTAGCTCCATCTCATCTGAATATATGGTCCTCCAGCAAGGTATCAGATTCCATTCTTCCATAATCTGTTTGACTAATGAGGTAACCCTAAGAGATCTCTTAACACCCTTTGGAACTCAATATTTCTCTGGATCACTGATAGCACTGAAATCTCCTGCCATCACACATCAATATTTTATGCATTTCTACACACACACACACATCTAATTTTACTTGTGTCTGATCATTGTTTAAACCACATGCATTGACCAGCCATAGTAGTTAGGAGTTTGTTCTAGCAATGTGACTCATCTGGCTTCTTTAACCCTGAACATTTTCTTTATTTAGCACTATAAGGCTCTTCACATGAGGGTGGCTACTCCTTATTTTCTATCTCTGACACTCCTGTTCCCCTATCTGATAAAGATTTGTTTAACCTTCTTTAAGTTTAGTTTCCTGCATAAACACTATGTGGTTCTTGTATTTCTTACAAAGGTTGATGACCATACTGGCCTTCAGATTTGATGAAACTCCTTTAATTTTCTGTGACACCAGTCATACCTCTCAACCTCTTAGAGCAAGAAATCTGGACAGAGCCATAAATAATGGGGGCACAAAGGCCCCCAAAATATGACACTTTCTAAGTATTACTCATAAACTTAGAAAGATGATAGAATAACAGAATTTGCATTTGCATGAATTTTCTGAAGTGTATGATGACAGAAGCTCAAATGTTTGTCATTATTTTCTGATATCAGTTCTCAAGGATTTGCCAGAAAACCACAATGAGAAACATACCAAAAATATGAGGCAAAAATCTGGACAGTTGAGAGGTATTTTTCCATAAGACTATATTGCACTCTGGCAGTCATCTGGCTTTTACCAGCTATAAACAGTCTATAACTTGCTGATTAACCCTATTCAAGCAAACTGTTAGACAACAAGTTTGTTACAAAGTAACTATAAATAATGAACACTAGCCAAGATAACTCTGGCTTGGGCACTGCTCAGTTTAATTACCTGTGCTACCACCCTTTGTTCTTCAGCACATTCCTCCAATGCCTTACATAAATGCATTTTCCTTGTGTCTTCCCCCTACAGGATTAACAATGATGTCACAGCAAACAGAGGTAGTGTGACTTTTTAGATTAGTCAGTGAAGATTCAAAATTTTTGGATGAAATGACCATTCTTATAGGGATGTTCAAAGAAAGAGGTTATTCCCCCCTCTTATTGTTGAGAACTTGGAATGAGGTGATTAGAAATTGATTAAATAGGTTTGCTCCTATCTTGAGAGGAGATATAAATAATGAAGTCCATGTACATCAAAAGACTTATGGTAATGATGTCATGATTTTACAATACAATCAGGATGCCTTTTAGTTAGCTATGTGATTGCAAATGCTATGGGATGACATTTTTGATGTGGATTTGAAAAAAAAATTGGGTTATAGACCTAAAATAGTATACGGTAAAGGAAGAAATATGAAAGAAATTTTAGAAAAGAAAAATAAGAGACAGATGAGAACCTATAACTCCAAAATGTACAAGTGTGGTGCCTGCAATACTTGCAGATTCATTAATGATGGCTCATATGTGGCCTTAGAAACTTATAGTAGTAATCTGGAATGTCCCGGACATTGTAACTGTAATATGACACGGGTGGTTTATGTTGCTACCTGTACCACCTGTCCAGCCTTTTATGAGGGAAAAAACACAAGGAGATTGAGGGACAGAATTGTCGAACACAATAGGGCCATTAAAAAAACAGAAAACTTAGCAGTACACTATACACACATAGTATAGATTGTAATAATTTTAGAAAGTTTATATTTTTGTTATTGACAGAGTTTTTGTAAATGGGAGAGGAGGGGAACCCAATTTGGAGTTAGAAATAAAGGAGACAGAATAGCAGTTGTGGCTTAATACCAAAGCAGAACCAGGAATTAATGAAAATGTTTCTAGTTTGAGTGTATTAAAGAAAAGAGCAAATTTTATTTGAACACTTTGATATGATTATTATTGATTCTTATTATTCTTCTTAGTAAAAATGTTGAATGGTATTATATTTATAAAGTTCATATTTCATTTTATTATATATCTCATCAAATAATATTCTTTACATGCATTGTATATTTTTAAGTTCAATTTTAACTTAATTTAAATGTGGTAGTATGCTTTAAAAGTGTTTTATTTTGTATCTCATTGGTTAATGAAAGAAAATGAAATGTAAAAAAAGTTCTAGTTTTAAATAGACAGGAAATTACGTATATGCCTGTGACTTTAGCCTATAAAGGAGGGCTGTATTAGTTGATTAATTAGACTGTGAAGATGTCCAAGAGTTAATGGGTGAAAGTGTTTTCTTTCCAAGTATTTTAACTATTTTGTAGTTTGAATAAACGTGCCATTTTTATTCGACCGCTTCGTAGTTATAGTTTCTGTATTTGCAAGAGGTAGTGTATTAGCCTTCAAATACATCGTGATGACCTACCAGCAAACCCAGACAGTTCCAATAGTAATAAGAGCAATACGTCTTATAAAAAACAATCTACAATTGTATTTAGATACGGTACCAATACATGTAACCCCGTATGAATTGCAGAAGGAGTCATTACTGGGCACATTGGGGGTGGGGTGCTGCGAAGAGCACTTCTGGCTGACATCAAAGATTCAAACAGTACTAATTTCATGAACTTTAATTGTGCTTTGACTTAGGAATGGGGTCCATTCCTGTCATGGCATTAGAAACCCAAAAGACTTGGAAAAATTAAAAAAGAGTAAACCATTCCTCATTCTTCTAAAAGCAACATTGAAAACCAGTCTGACACTGTAATACAGGGCATGCTAAGGCCATGTTTCTCCTTGGAACAAATCATATCCTCAGTAAGAGCCATGCTTTAATGAAATAGCACATTTCATCTCCAGCTCCATGTAGGAACACTTTACATCCATGACAACCTCTATATGAATATCCATGTATACATGTGTACCAATACTGATATATAAAGATGTGAGCTTGTGAGTTTCATGCAAAGGGTTTCCTGATGCAGCTTTCTGTGCAACTCACATAGGGTCTGAAGCTGAATTTCTGAGAAAAAAAAATGCAGTTAGTATCATACCAGTCACGTTTGCAGACAGTTATTTTGTCATAACATAATTATTTCTCTACAGGTTCTATGCATTTCTTTCAATTTCTCTCTTTGTCATATACAGTTTAACACACTATAGGCTTCAGTTACCTAGACACTTTACAGACAAACTTTCATCTTTGGGAACCTAACCCTGTTATAACTTCACCTTATAATACACTCCATCAATACAAACATCTGAATATAAAGAAAAAAGAGGAACTTGCATTAATTTTCAGGTTTATAACCACCCCCCTAAGATGTTATTAAACTTGTGCTTTTTAAGTGCCACTGCTTGATGTTGATGAGAACCAACTTATCTCGATTTCTTCTAACTCTTCCACTGCAATGTCTGGTCCCCCAAAATCCATATTGCCTCCATCATGTTTTCCTTCTGAAAGAGTTGTATGCTGTATACAACGGGTTGAAACAACATCATGTGGTTCTCCATAACATATTATTTACCTCAAGGTTCAGCATCAATAAGCAAGAATTTCATAGGGAGGAGAAGGAGTATATACTTACATCATCTGTTTATTAACAACTGATTAGAGAGTAAATATTTTATATAAAGCATTTTTGTTGGACTCTAACATAGCTGACTTCAAAATATTTTTTAACAAAGTATTCCCTTTTTTCAGAATTGGTGATTTTGTAGAAATATTAATGGGTCTGCTCTTCTTTAATTGTCTGTATTGGAAACTAGTGATTTAGTTGCATCAGCATACATTTTTTTTGTGGGGTGCTTCCCAGTCTGTTATTAAGAAACCCTTTACTCCACCAGCATGAGTAATTGGAAGGTCTGGGTGTCTTTAGTCTGTTGAAGCACAGCCAGATACTTTAAACAACAAAGCCAATTCCAGTTTGAATCAGTTAAATGAGGCTAAAGCATTAATTATGGTAAATAAAGCACCACAATATTCAGGTACCATTCAAACAGGGTGACCAGGAATTTTAATGTATTCTTTAATTTCTGTGCATTCCTTATGATAATTTCCCCATCATTATAATTCAGGCATTTAAATATAAAATATTTTGAACTAAAGAGTTGACATGTCTGCCATGTTTTTGTGAGACCTTTGTATCAATGGTGGTTGTTCAAATAATAACAACACTTTAAATTCTTTTGAAATAAAACTAAGGGTATCCAAACCTTTTTTCTATTTTGCCAAACTCTCTATTTGCAATGCTTGTGATTTTAAATCTGAAATGTGATTTACATTAGTCATGGTCATGGTGATGAACTGGTACTCCTTTAATTCAGTCTGATACTGATACAGTCTAGTACACTGTAGTGCTCTTTAAGTATGTACTGTTTTCTCTGGTGCTGTAATGCATGAAAAACTGTTAATCTCTTATGATTTACCTGATGTGAAGAAAACTTCTACCCTGTCTTAGTCAACAGACTATGGAATAATGCACCTCCTCTGCAGTTTCTATGCTTCTTATTTTCTGCTATGCTTATGTCTACTATGCTTGTATCTGTGACTTGGAGCTTTTCTCCCTTGGCCGCCACTGAAAATAGACATGTATCCAGTCTGACTATCCCGGTAAACAAATGTAAAATAAATAAATAATGAATACTGGGTAGTAATGGTGTAGATGCAGTCAAACTGCTGGTCATGTTTTGTGAACATAGTTGTAATTTACTGCAAATCAATAGCAACATTATACATCATTCTAATTTTAAGTCTGCTGCTTGAATTTCTTTCAAATCATTTGACACATCCCTTGGAGGTTGCTACTGTAGTGAAACAAAAAATAGTGAGTTTCACTCTTTTCCATTTCAAACTGCAATTGTGGCAGTTTGGTTATGCAAAAGAGTTAGCAGCTCATTTTATGTTAAATTAGGAAGGTAGAACTATCAAGGGCATTGCATTTAATTTATATTTTAAACAACGCCATGGATAGCAGTAATGTCAGCCCTGTTGTTACTTGAGCTTGTCCATATGTACCCCTATATGCCTCAGTTTTGCATTCCAGGCTATTATCATTTCTGAAATTCCTGTTTAAAGCAAGCTTGTAATGCCACATCGTCTGCATATAGTAGTTTTGTTGAGCTATGCCCTCTGGCCTATTTACTGATGTAGTCCATCACCAGTATGAATATGAGTGTGCTTAGAGCTGAGTCTACACCCATTCCCACTAGGAAACTCACTTTGAGTCCAAATACTGTGCTTTTGTCATTGAGTCTTTGGTCATAGCCTACAGTAATCCACAAATGTTTATGGGACTTAAAACTATCACAAGGCTGTTGTATCAAAGTTTTGGGACATTGATGTATGTTTTCTGTAGTCTAGGATTGCAAAATTTGAATCTTTCCTAATATTTAGCTTCATCTCCTCTATCTGTCTTACTAAAATCATCAGGTCAGTTGTACTGCATCCTAATCCGAATTTGAGCTGCTCATATCCCATCTTACTTCCCAGTTTTTTGCATATACAGCACAAAGGTTTGAGTCCCTTTTATTTTTGTACACTGGTGCTATCATGCTTATTCATTAGTCACATGGGATGCACCTCTTAACCTCACCATTCAGTGATGAGCGCCCTCAGGAGCCATGTTTCTGCTAATATACCTAACAACGCGAGCATATCTGCCACGATTTTATCTGAGCTTGCTACTTTCCCTGGCTTCATCTTCCCAAGTGGATTTTGTACTTTGTCTAGGGTGAGTTATCCCTCCTTTTTCACTCAAGACTGAAAATATGGCAGTACATTTTCTGTAGGGGTTTCTTCATTCACAAATTTCTTAAAGTACTCTTTCCATGATCTGCCCTTGATGTCCTCTGGATTAGTAAGTAAGTTTTGTTGGCTTCCTTTATGAGTGTCATCTGCCAACTACCTTCTTTTACATTCTGACTTTGCTTGCAACCTGAAAGACCTTCTTCATGCTCCCTACTTTGTCACCATCAGAAGATGGTGGAGCTTCTCTGAAAACTTGCTTGTTGTAATTGTGACTCCTCTTTTAGCCACTTTGATAGCCAACAAGTATTCCCATTTAGCTTGATCAATCTTCTTTATTTAGCACTTTTTTCTGCTGTCCTCATCTTTTTGAGAATTCCTCTGCCAGTTATCCTGGTATACCTCACTTCCATACCTGGCTCACCAGTATATCTGCTCTGTCATCTTCACGCATGCTGCTTTCAGATGTTGCCATTTTCATTTTCTTGCGAAAAAAAGAAAGAGCAAAATGGTAGAAAACTGAACTAAATTAAAAATTATGAGGACAGAAGAAACAAGCAGACTGCAGAATAGCAAGACAGCATAGATATAAAAAAGAGGAATAATAAATGTTTCAATTGTCATTCCATCAGAAGAGGTTTTCAATAATAGCATATAGATATGGAATTTCAAAGGTTAGCTGCAATTTTAATTCTACACAAACTAGCAGTATAAAGGCAGCCCTTATATCATCTTCTTCTCAACTGGCTCAAAGGTTATACGCATTATGAGTTCTCACCAGTCTTAAAAGGACAAGCACATTTACACATGGATGTATGTTTGTATATGTGTTTATTAATACATATCTATATTTATATGTGTATTTTATGTATGTATATATATATATATATATATATATATATATATATATATATATAGATAGATAGATATAGATATATTTATGTGTGTGTGTGTGTGTGTGTGTGTATATGTTTGTAGTATCACAAATACATATAGATATATGCATATCACACATAGATATTTAAGATACATGCATACACACATAAGTTATATCATCTCTCTCAAATGAGTCAGACAAGCTTTATCTTAAATGTTTGTATAAAACTGTGAAATGTTTAATGCAATATGGCAAGTTAAGGAAATAATTCTGAACTTTTTATACATTTACACTAGTAAATTCAGACAATAGCCATTGAAGTATTTGTGTGATATTTAAGTAAAAGGAATCATTCACTTATCTGTTCACAAATGTAATTGCATTGTCTGTATCATTCTGTTAAATAAACTTTATGGCCATGAGTGATTCCTTCAACTGGTAAATAACATGTTTAAGAGTGATGGTTAGAGAAGCAGTTAAAAGTAATAGAGTCTATCCTAACATCCCTAGCTGGACCAGTGAGGGTAGGATTTGCACACATTTATATTAGGATTTCAGACAAGATGGATAGCCTTACAACTTGTGCTGGACTCCAATTCAGAACTTTTGCCTTTATCTCAGATAGTTGGCTGTTGAGGCATGTTTCATGGCTTCAGCCCTTGACTACCTAGATTCAAACCCCTGAGTATGGTTCTCAGATACACAGCTTTCCAGGTGAGACACCTCAGAAATAGCCTATATATGTCTTAAGTCTCACAATTACACCTACGCATGTTTGAACAATGTAGCATAGCATTTGATCTGTTAGTTGTACAATTATACCAACTGTTTACCATTTTCTCTCCTACTCAAAGTTTTGGCCCACTATTAGGCCTGACTGAATATAAAGTTTGGGAAGAATATCCTAAAATGTAAGTATCTTTTGATTTTTGATATATTTTTAACAGGCCTGAAAAGCATAAAGTGTTGTCTTTGGATTCTACCAAAAGTATACTCCAATAGCAATGGCAGTCAGATTGACAAAGGCTTGCTCTCAGTCTAATTGGCTTATTGCTTTTTATATGTACATTGGAGTAATTCACTTAGACTGAGAGGAAGTCTTTGGAAATTTGGCCCTGTGTGCATTAGTAGGTTCATAGATTAGTACTAAGCTAACTGCCCTTGTGAGCCATTTTAAGCCTAGCTAATTATCCCTTGTGAGACTCAAATCCTGCACCTTGTGTTTGTAAGGCAAGCACCTCAAGCATTAGGCCACCCTCCCAATCCATATGGTATGGTAAGACATAAGCATTGTAAGAAGAGCTCGGTGAAGAATAGTTTTGGCAGTTTTAGCTTCTCTTTCTGCAACTACATTGAATGTGATGTAGTATGTAGTATGTATGAATACACAATCCTCTTCAAGTTGCTGGAACTCTAGGGATACAAACTGTGCATTGTTATCTTTGATTAAGTCAATTGGTATGCCATACTGGCAAACATTGCCCTGAACCCAATAATAATGTGTTGACTAGTCTTTGTTTGCATATGTAGAATTTTTACATCTTGAAACTAATAGTCCAGTGCAACAATGAAACTCTTTTTTTCAAATTTACATAAATCTGCAGCTATTTTCTGCCAAAAAAAATATGGGAATAGAGTTGGAGGGAATAATTTTTTCCACTGGGATGGTTTATATATTAAGCAAAACAGGCATGTTGAAATGAGCTTTGCAGTGTCCATTCTTTCAAAGCATTAAGGCATTGTCATCCTTCATGTATTTGTTTAAGTATTTTGGCATTTTGTGAAGAAGGTACAACAATTCTTTCTTGATACAGTACCAAGCCATTTCGTTCACATAATTGTGCTCTGACATCATGGTATATGCAGAACAGATGCATTGTCTGTGCCCATTCATCCTCTGCATATTTAATGATCATGTCAAGCTTGTTTTAGTTTCTCAAGATGTTTAGTACTTATTTGTTGATTTGCAAAGATGCTCAGTATGTATGTAGTAATACCTTCTTCAATATCTAATCATGGCTCATCACATATTGGGTTTGTTGGCAACATTTCAGATACAATCAATTACTTTAATGGTACATAAATTGCTACACTCTGAGTCTCATAATCAACTTCTGTCAAAACATATATTTTGTGGTGAGTCTAGAGGTGGAAACTGTGTAACCCCAGCTCATATTTTGAAAACTTCTCAAATACACATACATCTGAATGGCACTCTTTTTCTATTTGTGATTTATTGTTGGTCTGAATCAGCAGAAGCATAGATTAGGAAGACCAAATATGGCAGCTGCTCAATGCAGAAAGAGTTAGTTGGCATGATAGGCAGGTGCCAAATGGGTCTTATTACAGAACCGGTTTTCAAACATGACTGCAGATACTATAATTAATATCAGTACAGAAGCAGTTAATGGGTAGTATGGCAACTGTAGCAAACCACTTTTTCTGGCTCTTCAACTTAAAAGCTGAGTGTAGATCTGGGATAGAATAGAACTTGCTACTCAGTGGATTAGGCTTTTTTATGTATTTATTTATTTTTGTGCTCCTCAACTGAAGAGTTGAGAAGTGCAAATACAGAATTTAATGGATGTAGCAAGAGTGTCAAATTGGGGATTGTTGGCTAGGTGACATCATAATAGATGAACACTGGAGAAGACTCTCATATTTCTTTACCTTTGCGGAAAGCTTGGGCATGAACATTCCCCACAAATCAGGGAATATCTTTCTTTAACAAATCTGACAGTGAATGTAACCCTCTGGAGATATCTTTTGCAAACTTGCACAACAAAATTATCGTACATAGGGCTTCACATTGCATAGTTGTACAGCCTGGACTTTCAGATCTACTATGTCTTTGTCCTAGCTTGAATCGGGTGTGACATCTCCCTCTGGGCCAGTAATCAAGAGGCTTGAATCCTCACTACTGACACTGGAGAGGAACACTCACTTGGAACAAAAATGGATACACCCAGTACTGTCCCTGCTACAAGTAGCTGACACACACACACACACACACACACACACACACACACACACACACACACACACACACACACACACACACACACACACACACACAGACACACACACACACACACACACACACACACACACACACACTTGAAGATTCCTGCTCCAAGTAGCTGACACACACACACACACACACACACACACACACACACACACACACACACACACACACACACGCACACACGCACATGCACACATGCACACACACATGCACACACACACACACACACACACACACACACACACACACACACACACACACATGGGAAAGGCTGGCACAGATTTAGCAGCTATACCTATTCTGCCAAGACTACAAGGTAGTTAGACTGCCACCAGACACTCTGAAACCAGCTACTCTAAGTATCTTACAAGTGTACCCAGTTATACTGAGTGAAATTAATATTAATACAAATGGTAGAGTTTGACCAATGCAGTAAGGCTTTCAGGGGTGGAGACCGAGCACCAAATAGATATAAGTATTCTCAAAGATTAAAATGTCCCCTAAAAATTGGTAACAATAAAAAGTTTAAATATATTTAATAGTAAATAATAAAAGAACATGAAAATGCTAATTATTTATTTAAAATAAACAAAGGAGTTTCAATCACAGAAAGCATTAAAATAACACAGATGAATAGATTCACACAGATACAGAAAAACAGTACTTAACGAATCTCACTGTATTTTTCTGACTAATCTATAGAATTACTATTCCCTGGTCACTTACAAGAGCAAGACAAGATGAAGTAGGTGAGTGATCCTTCTATGTCTGGTTCCAAAAATAGACTGCTCTGAGACTTCAGTCTCATCCACTATTAAAACATCATTTTCTGCCCTGGATTACAGAATATCACATATATCTGGTCATCTGACTTCTGGTTCCCATGCTACCCCCTTTCCTAGCAACTGACCCAGAATATTGCACATAAGCATCAATAATGCACACACATAGAGCTTTGCTAAGATCTGTTTCATCTTCTGGAAGTCATAAAACAATAAAACACTTCCACTCTTCCTACAGGAGCTAATAAACCAATCTCTTGCACAGACAGTTAATCTCTGTCTACAATCAGAAGTGTGAGATACAATCTTTATGGCTTAAATTAAGTAATTTAATTCCATACTATTTTTCAAAGTTAACTGGAGCTGAGATTAACCTCTTCTCTTCCAGTATCCACTGTTGCAATATTAATTTCAGTAGTTATAGTACAATCTAGCATACAAGTGTATTTCATTTTCAGTCGAGTAGGACATGCTGTTGCTACATTTTTAACCCAAGGAACTTTACAAATACATTTTTCAGCACAAGTATCTGTACAAATCTGATATACAAATATCATGTAATTCTTTACAAAGCTCCAGCTAGCTATACAGGCATATGTTAAACATCAGCTGCAGTACTTCTGCTGGCATAGCTGGCAATTCCTGACATTGTCACATCTTTCCCCTCTTTGAAGACTCAAACCATTTTTTTCAAGTGGCCCATAAGAAATGTTGCTTTAGAGGAATAAACCTGTCTGGGAATACATTACCCTATATCCAGTCTTGACAGCCCATCTACATTGGCATTACTGACCCAACTACGTACATAACCATAGATCCCCCACTGCAGACTCCTCCTGCCACCTACTGCAAATACTCAGCACCAAGACCTCCATATCATGGTAAGGTTTCATCATGTTAACATGGTACAATTTCTGTCCCTGCCTCCTGCCTAGCAGATCTGCCAGGTAATTAATATCACTGACCTTCCTTACCTCTTTGAAAGGTCACTCCAAAGCTGCCTGAAGCTTATTGTGTCTGACAGGAATGAGAACTATAACCTGCAGTTGCCCAGCATTCTTTCAGGCTCAGGCATTTCTTTCATACCAGACCTTGGGCTCTTGCCAGGTTCTCAAGACCAAGGCCATGAGCTCCCTAAGCCTTGTTCTGAGGTTTAGGACATATGGTACAATGGACTCCTTGTGGGATTCATACTCACTCTCCCACTCATCACAAATCAAATCAAAAGATCCCCCTCACCCTATGCCTATACAGCAAATCAAAAGGTGAAAAAGATGTGGATTCCTGGGGTACCTCTCTGTATGCAAACAGCAGATGGGGCAAATATTTGTCCCACTTTCTCTTAAACTGGTCTGCAAATGCCCATAGCATGGTCTTTAGTGTAGAGTTTAGCCTTTTCACAAGATCATTAGTCTGTGGATGGTAGGGGTGGTCTTTAGATGCTTCACCCCACAGCACTTCCACAGACAAGCCAGCAGGTCTGACATAAAATTGGCACCTCTGTCAGTCAGTATTTCCTGTGGGAAACCTACCCTACTGAAAATGTCTTACAAAGCATTTGCCACCCTCTCTGCCTCAATGGAGGACTGAATCACCAACTCAGGGTATCTAGTAGCATAGTCTACCACCACCAGGATATACTTCTTCATTGTGGAACTTGGGATACTCAGATGCCCAATGATATCTGTAGCTACCCACTGAAATGGCTCCTCAATCTCAGGCAGAGGCATCAAGGGAGACTTTACCTTGTCTTCTGTCTTACCTACTTTTGGCCCTGCAGTACCCTGTTACATCCCCTTACAATTCCAGAACAGTAAAGGTTCTGCATAACACATCTCTTGGTACACTTTATGCCCCATATGACCTGCAAAAGGAATGTCATGGGGTATGGCTAAAAGTGCCAGATGGTAGGCTCTAGGCACTACCAACTGCTGTATTACCTCACCCTCTAGCCCTCCCTCAGGGGTCCACTCTCTATACAGTAACACTTTGTTTCAGTATACAGACTGCCCTTTTCCTTGGGAATGAGATACATCCCTACCTACCTCCCTCAAGCCTCATAATGTAGAGTCCAAGAGCTGAGCCTGTCTCAACTCTATCTTTGTGACCTTTCCTAGCTCCCTTTCCACAGGAAGCCTGTTGTACTCTGACAGTCATGCCTCATTGTCGACCTAGGTACTACCACTCACCTCTGCCCCTTGCCAGGGGAACATCAGTACCTACCAGCAGCTGTGGTTCACCATCAGGCTCACTGTTACAGAGTAGCTCCTTCCCTGAAACAGTCACCTCACAGACCCACATGCCTTTTTCCAAGCCTGACTGTGTGTAACTGCATGCACGCAAGATACTGCATTATCAAAATCATTCCCTATCAAGACATCTTCAGGCATATCCTCAAACACACCTAATTGCTTGCTTCCTTTTCCATCCTCCCCATCAAAGTGAACTCTAGCTAAAGGCATTTGGAATGGGGTCTCTCCTTAAACTCTGACTTGAGTCGACTGCCCAAGCAAATAAAGCTCCTCTTAAACCACGGCAGGCTTCACAATGGTTATGTCAGAGGATGTGTCTCTCTCTTTTAGAAGTGGCCTATTTTCCAACCACTAAGATCAGATATAAGTTCTGGTATAGTTTGGTACCCCTGTCATCTCCAGACAACTTACCACCCTCATGCTGTTATTCCCACTTGCTGGATTCCCCATCTTTTGTTCCTCATCTTGCTGTGGACATCTATATGATACCTGGCCTCAGTGATTACATTTGAAACATTTAACCTCTTCTCTTCCAGTATCCTCTGTTACAATATTAATTTCAATAGTTAGAATACAGACTGACATACAAGTATATTTTTTCTGTCCAGCAGGATACACTGTTGGTACATTTTTACAAGCAGCTTTACAAATACATTTTTCAACACAAGCATCTATGCAAATCAGTTTGAAATACACATGACATATAATTATTTTCAAAACTCCAGCTAGCTAGCTATACTGGCATATGTTACACATCCACTGCCCTACATCTGGCAGAGCTGTCACTACCTCACATCATCACTTCTGGTTTTAATCCACTAACACTGATGCTATGACTAAAATATTTCACTTTGAGCATACCAAACCTGTATTTGTCTCTATTTAGATTCAGACCTGAGAATTTAATGGTATGGAGTACTGGAATATGCTCATTTGGAAACAGCCACTGTGACATGAATGGCCCATTGTCTCTCAATTTCTAACAGTTTGTATTCACCACAAAAAGTCACTGCTCATTTTCCATATCATTCCTGTTGAGTCTTTTCTTTTTTATATTTTGCAGGTTTAGTTTCCACATGAATCAGCTTTAGGTTATCTCATTTCATGATTATTTCTTAAATGATCTTGTCATTAGATATTTAGTTTGTACAAATGGCTAATTTGTTTTATTGGATTTTGTTTTTTTAACTTATCTCATGCTATAACTATTTGGGGGAATTCCATTGCAAAATTATGTATAGTAGCTAGTCATTGCTCCTTAAACTGTACCTCCATAGACTTGTCCTATATAAATAGTCGAACAGGGTTTTTAACATCTAAAAACACCTCAGGTGATGCATTTTTCCATAAGTGTGCTGAAACAGACATCAGTTTCTGTAATTATGTTTCTCTAATTTATCTATTTTTTTCCTGTTAACCGAATCTGGCTACTCGACTTTCACTTTCCATCTTACTCTCCCTCTAAATCTCAAACCTTTCCATTGCCTATCTGCTTCTTCACTTGATCTTTGACCAACATTACTCTTAGGCTTTCTCCCTAAGCTCTGCTCTGAGAAGCCTTACATCCCTGCGCTCATTTACCTTTAAATCTCACACACTTACTACAGGCAGCCCCCAGGTTAAAGACAAGATCTGTTTTTTGGTCTGTCCTTAAGTCAAACTAGTATGTAAGTCAAAACACGTACATGCGGTTCTTATTAAATGTCACTTAGTCAAATGCTTGTCTCAGTCTACTATTTATTTTACTTTGCTTTGCATAGAAAACAGTTTAGAAACACTTCCAAATAAAGAAATCTTAAACATAATACTGTGAACTGTAGTAATAACAAGTACAGTGTAATAACACTACAATAACTATGTTCACACACTACAGTACAGTGCAGTACAGTATGTACTGTAAAACACATTAAAGAAACAATTCTTAAAACAGTTCAATTGGGAATAAAAAAGAAACATGATAATTACTGTAAAGGTTAATACTCATTTGTTAGTTAACATTATGATAACTTTACTTATTAATTGGATGATGTAGAAAATTATGGAAATGTTGTTGGAGAGAATGGGCCTGGTGGTGCAGAGTCAGGGTTTGATTCTGCTGCTGGAGAGAGGGTGTTTACTACTGGAGTCAATTTTGTGAAGTAGACATCAATGGAGATTTCTACAGAGCTTTTCTTTTTCTCATCAAAAATGACCTTATAGGAGCTGGGACCCTCAGTAACTGTAAGGTAAACTTGGTTGAATCTCTCTGTACTGAAATGCTATCATCTGCTGCTGTAGTTCTATAATGTCTTCACTGGTCAGTTTTTTGCCACAGCTGACAAGTAACACTATGACATCTGTGCTAGTGATGTCTAACTGCAGTTGTTTACCAATATCAACCACAGCTTCCCTGGCTTCAGTAATGTCATCATCTGTAGAAGCCTATAAAGCAGGCACAAATTGTGGGCACAATTTTTTCCACATTCCTTTCATATTTGACTGCTTTACTTCATCCCAACAATTGGAAATATGTTTGATGGCATCATAGATGTTATAATTCTTCTAGAACTCCTTTAAAGTTATCCCATTATCTTGGGTAGTCCCGATCACTTGTCATCAGGTCCACCATAGATAATAGACCTTAAATGAGGTTATTACTGCCTAATCCATTGGCTGAAGTAGTGGTGTGGTGTTGGGGGGTAAACATGTGACCTTTACATTGGAGTGTAAGTCATCTAAACTGTTTGGATGTCCAAGTGCATTGTCAAGTAGAAGCAGAATTTGGAAAGGAATGTTTTTGGCCAAGCAAGAACCAGTCTTCAAAGACAGCAATTGTAACCCAAGGATTTGCATTTGCCTTCCAAATAACAGGAAGAGATGTCTTAATGACATGCTGTAGTGCCCTCAGATTTAAGGAGCATTACATAAGCAAGAGCTTCAACTTAAAATCAGCAGAAGCTTTACCCCCAAACAATAATGCTAGCCTATTTTTTGCTGCGTTATGCCCTGCTGCACTTTTTCCTAATTTAAAATGTAGGTCCTTTCATGAATTTTCTTCCAAATGAAGCCAGTCTCATCTACATTAAATATTTGATCTGGCAAATAACCTCCCTCTTCAATAATATTTTCCAATATTTTAAGAAAATCCTTTGCAGCACTTATATCGGCACTCGCCACTTCACCTTGAGCTGTAATGTTATGTAAATTAACCCTCATTTTAAAGCAATGAAACTAGCACCTATTTCCAAATAATTGTTTGTCACACCTGCCTGGTCTTGCTGCTTGAGGAGCTTTTAAATCATTGAAAAGGCTTCAAGCCTTTTCTTGCACTAATGAAAGGCTAATGGGGATAGTCCTCTGATTTTGGTCTTCTGTCCAAATTAGCAATATCCTTTCCATCTCGAGAATTAAACCACTGTGTTGCTTTGTAATAATCATAGCTTTCATCAGGGTATGGCTTTTCATGTGACTCATTATTTTTGCTTTGTCATTAAAATTATTTGAATCATTGACTGGCTATGGCCTAATGCCTTTTCAATGGCAGATGGTGCTTCACCTCTCTCAAATCTCTTTATCATTTCCACTTTATTTTCCAGGGTGATTGCTTTCCTTTTCTTTGGCACATCACCAGCATATGCATCGCATTTACGTTTTGGAGGCATGGGTCACAACGTCACCAACACAGAAGTTCACAAAAGTGTCCTGCTGCAGTACAGTAGAGTACTAAAGTGGAGCTCCACAGGATAGACATACAGTACAGTACTGGCGTCTGCAGCCAGACACTTCTCAGGTCTGATTGGTCAATACTACCACTGCCTACATCTAATTAACATTTAATTCTGCTGATGCAGAGCAGTATTTTCCATTCTCTTGCATTATACAAATAACAGTACATAAAAATGCAATATAGCACATTACAGTAGAGAATTCAAAAAAATCATAAACTTACCTCTTTTTAAGCTTCACTTCACATTTCTGTGCTACAAGCATCACCAATGAATGTTTTCCACTCTTACCTGAACTTTCAGACATCTACCAGACCTCCTCCTGTCACCTAAACCCAAATGAGCAATGTAATTTGCCCATTCTACTGTACAGTACAGTAACTGCTTCAATACTGTGCACTGTACAAGCCAGCAGTATTGACCAAACAGATCACCAGCACAACAATGTCTTAACCAATCTGATCTCTTATTCTCCGGGAAGGTAGAAGTAACTGCTATAACAAGACATGCGAGCAGCTTCACAAACGGGGAAAATGGGGCAAAGAAAAGAACAATGGAATTTTTTATTTTAAGGTAAGATTTTTTTTTAACTTAACAGATTTTTATTTATTTCAATGTTATTTCTAACACTGCAGCAGCCTGTTCATATCCATAGACTGTCCGCATGTCGGATGTCTGTAACCTAGGGACTGCTTATATGGTTTTATTAAGTCTCTCTCTTTAAACATGAAGATCTCTCCTGTGTGTTTGAAATAAAGTTTTTTTTTTTTCTATTTGAAATGGTTCCTACTAATTATCTAATAGTTCTCTTTCTGTAAACACTTGTCACATACAACTGCCTATTCATTACCTTGAAATAATTGTACAAAATAATAGCACAACTATTACTTTATTTAATTTTCTTTTTGAACAAGTATATTTACTGTATAATTTGTTTGTATTCCTTGCTTTAGTTTGCTATAGATGTAACTTCTGCCTGTTGGTCTGGTCATGCCTGAAACGTGTTTATGGCCTAGTGTACTTACCTGGTTAACATATATAAATAAAATAAAATAAAGTAAAACAAATCAATCATCTCAGTTTTCCCTTTTCATGAACATTTTGTTCACCATATTCTCATTTTCCACATTTATATTGCATCTTGTGTCAGATTCATTAATGCCTACACTAAGTGTACACTATGTGTATACTGTTCTTAGTGAACAGACAACAGAAGCATAACTCACACCTTCTTCCTCCTAATTTAGGTTTTCCTATTGATTTTCTTGTACCTTTAAATACTGAGGAGGATTCATAAAGGTTACCACAAAGTGTAGACTACATGTACACAGTATAATCTTTATGAGTGACTAGAAAGCACGACAAATTTGGTAGGGATGTACTTAAATACAAATAATGTACACATAGTATACAATTGTACACTTAGTGTAGGTCATAGGATCATAGGAGGTTACTAGGCTATTGAACCAGAGATCATTTCAAGACTAGCCATTTCATCCCAATGTAATACCAATGATACTCTAGTCAATACCCAAGATTGTATTTAGTAATGACTACCCATGTCCAGGAGGGCTGTGGGTACTATCCCCAGCAAGAATTTATGGTGCCCCATCCAGGTTCCTTTTGAACAGTGTCATAGATGTGCTCTGCTTTACATGAATTGGCAGTCTATTCTAAATATACAGCAGTCAAGGGGCGACAAATCTGTCCATCTAGAATGTCCTATTCAAGTTGCAGGCCATATTTAGGTCCCTGGAACAAGTGGCTCTAGTCTGTTGATTTTTGGATGTGCAACAAATTCATTATGTTTGGGTCAGCGATTGCCAGGCATAAGTCTCTCCTAAGAAGTTTATATGATACTAAGTATAGTGACAGGATCTTTACTCGGTCTGTGTAAGGCACGTGCTGGAGTCCCTTGATCTTCTTTGTTAGAAACCTCTGAAGTCTCGCCAATTGTTGCAGGTGCTTTGTATGGTGCATGCCAAAAGGGAGATTATACTCAATTATTTGCCTGATTAGTGACAAGTACAGAGGGGTTATAACCTTCTTTATTCCAGAGACGATGGCTTTGTTAATCAAGTGTGCTACATAGAAAGCCTACACAGTAGGCTTACTACAGTAGACACATGGTGGTCAAAGTTAAGGTTACAGTCTACTTGTGTTCCCAGATCCAGTGCCACTTTGTAGCTGCATAGGGTGTTGTTGTTAATTTGATAGTATGAAGGGACATTGTTGTGACTGAAGGGAATGATGATGCATTTCTTTGCATTTAGTTTGAGACCGTGAATAAGACACCAGTTGTGGGTCTGTGTAAGACCCTCCTGAAGTATACTGATATCATTTGGGGATTCAATAATTGCACCCAGTTTGCAGTTGTCCACAAACTTGGTCAGCCACAGCCCCTTAGTTTTGGCTTGAACTTCTGAGAAGTATAAACCAAACAGTAGGGGGCCAAACAATGGCAATTGTGGCACCCATCTGGTGACAGGTCTGCTGGTTGATGTGGAGTAACACACTTTGATAGTGTGAGCCAGTAGTTGACCCATCTTACAACAAAGGGATTTACATTCAGTTTGCTAAGTTTATTGGTAATGCCCGAGTGTGGGATTGTGTCAAAGTACTTGGCCAAGTTCAGGTATGCTGTGTGCACAGATTTGCCCTCGTCAATGGCCCTGGTCACATTTTCAAAGAAATCCACCAGGTTTAACAGGCAGGATTTGCCCTTGACAAAGCTGAACTTGATCAAATCCAGGGTTTGAAGGATGCCTATGTCTTCATTTATGAGGTCCATGATGATATGTTCCATGACCTTACAGATCAGTCTGGTCAGAGTTATGGGTCTATAGTTCCCTGGGTCTGTTGCTAAGCCACCTTTGTGGAAGGAAATAACTGTTGCTCTTCTCCATTCTGCAGGAGCATAGCCTGTGGTTAGGCTGTGATCGAATAGGATACTTTATGGTGATGCTAGTTCATGTTTTAATTTGTTTAGAAGACAGCTTGGGATGCCGTCTGACACCATAGAGGCTGTGTTTTTTGCCTTAGAGAAGGCTTTGCTGACCTGCTCTTCAGATATGTAGGGTGGGGGGGGGGTTGGGACCAAAGTTTGTGATAAGTTTGGAGGGGATAAGGGTGTGAAGTTTTTGCCAAATCTGTTCACCAGCAGGTTTACTATCTCTGTGGGATCAGTGTGTGTGTGATACTTTTAATCACTTGTTCGGCACATGTTTGGGTCCTGCCTTTTAACCTGCATATGTAGTGGTAAAATGCCTTATGGTTATCCTTAGCTGTGATTGTCACGTTTTTCTCAAAGTTACCCTTAGTTGATTTGACATGTTGTCTTATTTGCCTGTTGAGGCTCAGGAGGGTGCTTTTCCATTGTCAGGGCCTTGCCTTAGTTTTTCTTAAACTGCAACTTTTTACACTTGTTGTAAAGTTTGTTGATGCTGGATGTCCACCAGGGCAGCATGTTTTTACTTGGACTTCTGGCTTTGATTCTGTCTGGAACAGCCTGAGTCTATACACTTATACAAGTAATTGTGCTGGGCTTTAGTGTAAGCTTTGGTGTAGTTACCACTTCCAGCTGAGGGTGGGGTTGGGAATGCTTTTATACCTTCCCCTAGGAGGGCATAGTTTGCCTTGGTGATGTTTATTAGTCTGATTTCACCCTTTGTATGTTCTGGTGTTAGTGTCAACTTGAAGGCGAGTGATTTGTGGTCAGATTTAAATAATGAAGGTACAACAGTTGCGGTGGTGCATCTGTTTGTCATTTTAGTGATGACCAGATCTAGTATGGTTAATCCTCTTGTTGGGGTTTGAATAATTTGTTCCAGGGCATTTGAGTTAACAAAGTCACGGAACTTTTGCACTAGTAAGATAGGGCTAGAGCAGGTTTCCCACTTGATGGTGGGATAATTAAAATCCCCCTTGACCAGAGTATTTGGCAATATTTGGATTGACTCCAGTATGGACAAGTAGGCCTCATGAACATCATGATTCACAGAGGGGGATCTATAACTAGATATGACTTGAATGGGGGATTTACCTACAGTAATCTGAACATGGAGTAACTCCATGGAGTTGTCCTGTCTAACTAGTTGGGAGGTGAATTTATCTCTAATATAGATAGAAACACTGCCTCCTTTGATTCTTACGCATTCATTTTGCAGCCTGAAGGTGCGGAAGGCCTTGTAGCCTTGCAAGGCCGGGGTACTCTTTGAGGCCTTGAACCAGATTTCTGTGACTACACAAACATCTACATCCTCCAGTGATAGGAGTGCTTCTAGTGTGTGCAGTTTTTTGGTATAGGCTCCAAATGTTTAGCAACATAACCCTTATTTTGTTATGACTGGCAATTTTGACATTGGCAATTTTGTTTTCGAGACCTTGCCTAAAAAGGCACTATGGGGGAGGCAAGAGCCTTTGCCAACAGTTGAAAGCTTAGTGGTGTCAGGTGTAAACTGTCTCTGCTAAAGTAGTGAGGTTTGTCGACCATGTCCTCCCAGACTGATAGGAACTGGATCCTCTTTGAATGGCCCAAAAACTAAGCCAGTTATTGAAATTGATCATTTTTTTCTTTATACTGTGGCATCATTCTAAATGAGGGTAATATGCTGTTTAAGGCTAGGGGTATACCTGCCTGGGGCAAATACTCAGAGAGCTCAGTCATGTCTCTCTTAATATAGTCCAGTGAGGTACATCTCAGGCCATTCACTCCAACATGAGCTATGACAGAGTCATAATGGTATTTGTTGCAGACAGACCTGAGTGTGTGTGTGATCTGATGAATCCTGGCACTAGACAGGCAGCTGACCATGACTTCTTCTTATCTAACCTAGTAAGTGGGATATCTGTGTGTCTTAGTACGAAGTCTCCAATGACAAAGAAAGTTGGAATATGAGTGTTACACCTTGAGGGCTTGGTAGGTGAGATATTGGTGTTGCTATGTGTATTGAGTGCTGTGGGAACTGTGTTAGTTGTAGCAGTCTTGTGTTTTGGCGGTATCTGGTGTGTTGGTAAGTTTTTTGAGAGAATCTCAACGTATGTTAACTTATGTGTTGGGTGTGTACTGTGAGTATGAGTAGTGGTACTATCTGCATGAGTAGTGGTGAGTGAGTTGACAGTCTCTTCAGTGTTACTGTTTTGAGTGCTAGAGAGCAAGGATTCAAGATTGTTGGTGTAGATACATCTCTCACCTTCTGTACTAGAGTGAGTTATTAGTAGAGGGTATCAGTTTACATGAGGTAGTTGCTACACTGCCTCAGGAAACCCAAGTCAACAAGGCTAGCAGGAGAAAGAGGGGCACTCCAAATGTCCATAATGCTAGGTGTGAATAACTGTTATCACAAAGGGGGTGCTTTTCAAGACTGATCTAGGAGGCACTCTGTAAATGGGTATTTCTGACAGGGTTTTTGGCTGGTAGTTTAATAGGTCACAGCTCACTAGCAATGCTTCTTATGTTGGAAATGTGTTAAGGATGAGGACTATACTAATGTACTACAGCTGTATCTAAGGGAAAACTTGTAAAACTTATCCGTCCTGCTATGGTGCAAAATTGCATGGCAGTCCATGGTGCTGCATGACTCATTGACAAGCATAAACCTTCTCAAATGCAGGGCTTAAATATCAGAAGGTAAAAATTAAAAAAAAAATTCAAAAGAACCAATGAGGGTGCTTATTCCAAGCCCTAGCTTCTGCTTCCTGTTGTTGGAGGATAGCAGCCATTTCTGCAGTAGAGGTTTTGACTTCTGCTGCTGCTTCTACTATTCCTGCCTCTATTTTGGCTTCTGATATCATTTCAGTTTCATTTTTACCTTTACATGCTTTATCTGGCTCTCAGGTTTCTGTTGAAGGTTTTACAGTTTTGAAAGACACTGATAAATTAAATTTGCTTGACTGAGGCAACTCTATGGAGCTTAGAGATTGTTCTCAGGTTTCTACTGCTTCTGTGTTTGCTGATTTTTTTTCACTCTTCTACCTCTTCTGTGTTTACTGATATAGCTCCCCAGTAGAAAAGCCGGCTACTTCTACTAGCACTGTGGCTTCTGTTGCCTCTAATGTCATTTCTCAAGCTAAATCTTAAGCTGCTGTGGTAAAAAACATCAGTTTCTGCTTTTGGAAGTCCACTTGGGTCTTCTGGGCAGTTGAGGATTGCTTTAAAGTCTTTGGTGCATTTAAAGTCTGTTTCAAGTCAGTCTTTATCATGTAAGCTTGTTTGTCATTCTTTATTGAAGCCTTTGTCTTCTGTTTCAGTTCTGTCTTTATGTGCTATTATTCATTGAGGAGGGATGCTTTGGGTGATATTTATTTTGAATCTCAGGAGGCTGCTTCTACTTTTGTTTCCAGTTTTTCTAAACTTAATTCTTGGCAGCCTTCTGATGACTATGTGTTGTCTGAAGTGAATATTCATTACAACCATAAGATTAATTTGTATTTTGGTTCTGTTTATGTGAGAGGCTCATGTTAGAGAGGTTGTGCTCTCCCATTGTGTTGATATTTTTTTCTGTGAGGAAGTCTTTTGAATCTGATGCTGGTGGTGTTTGGGATGGGGCCTGGGAGGCCTGGATAGCCCTACATGTACTAGACACTGGTGCTTTACATTTGCCTAGTGATTGTTTATTGGCTGGTCAGAGAAGTATTTTTAGAAATTCAGGACAGCATAAATTATGCTTTTTTTTTTGTGACTTCTCACATTTGGTGTCTGCATGTCCTTGCAGGAAATGTATCCCTTGTGGGTCATCTGAGCATTTTGCTAGGGCTTGTCCCCAGTGGTGTCATTTGTGTTCCTGTTCACATGGGACTCTGGTCATCCTGCTGTACTCCCTGCAGCTTCTGTTCCATCTGAGAATTCAATTTTGTCTGCTGCTGGCTCTAAGTCAGCTTCTAGTGTTGTACACAGTGATCCCTCTTTGCAGCAGGCTGTGGATCCCACCCCTGGCCCTCTGCCTCTTTCTTTTTCAACTCCACTTCTTGTAAATCCTTCTGGGGATTCTAAGGTGGATTCTTGGACTTCTAGTCCATGAGGCCCTGTAGTTACTGGCCTTTCTGCTGGGGTTCCCTTTTCAACTTTTATTTATGTTGTTCCTACTGGGGCTGAGATGTTAGACTCCAATAGAAGGTTGCATGGGGTGTCTGATGTTTCCTCCACTGATGCTGGTACTCAGGTACTGGGGTCTTCAGAGAGTGTTAGTTGTGAGGCAGATGTTAGTTCTGATCTGCCTGAATCCCAGTCAGCAACTTTGGGTTCTAAGTGGAGGTCTTTAAGGATTAAATGCACAAAGAGGTTTTCGGGTGATGATTTTTGTCTTGATGCTGATAGCTGACCAGTCTTTGTTTTTTTTTATAATATTAATACCATGGTGTCCTCATCTAGGTGATTGACTGTTCATTCTTGGTTTCTTCTTTTTCTTCTGATGTCATTTGCTTGTTGGATGTGGGTAAACTTTCTTTTGACTCTTGTTTGCAATGGGAAGTTTTGTGGAGGTGGGGGGGGGGGTTGCTCTTTCAGGACTGATCACCAGTCTGGCATTGTGGTTCTGTGTAATAAGTCTGCAGTCATGGTTAGGGATGTTGTTCATGTGTTGCATGTTAGGGCACTGGTGGTGGATTTATTGTGTAGGTCTTCCATTATACGTTTTGTTATTGTCTATGCTTTTATTTCTGTGGCTGTGTCGTTTATTGTTTCAGCTTTTATGACCTTATTTTCTTATTGACTGTCCCATTCTTTTTTGGGGGACTTTAATTGTGGTATTATACCAAAGGATGCCAGATCTAGGCAGGATTCTAGTGTTTGTTGTTGCAAGGATATTAGCTTCCCTCACTGTGTGCATCCCTGATGCCTTTACTTATTTTCATGGCACTTCATGCACCTGTATTGATTATTGTTTTGTTCCCCTACCTTTGCTGTAGTTTCTTCTTCTTTGTCTTTTGTGCCATTTACTGACCATCATTCCTTTCATTTGGTGTTTCTTCTGCTTTAGCTAAGTGTAGGGGTCTGCCTAGATATACTGTTCCTTGGACTTTTACTCCTGCTTGGAAAGAGGTTGTTCTGAGTTATGGGATAATAATTTCACCTTGTTTCCTTTCTTTCCTTCTCTTTTCTCATAGTGGTTGGCTTTTTAGGAGAATTTTGTTGCTCATTATAACTGGTTTGCCCAGTCTTATAATTTCCATTTAAGTGGTCTTCTGGTGCTTTGCATGTTGATTTCCAGTCTGCTGTGCGTTAGGACCTTGCAGTGTATCAGGTCCCTGCTAGTGCTCTTCAGCATCTTCATGAGCTGCATTTGCACAATATTGCTTGTATCAAGGTAGTTCTTTGGAATGTGGCTCACTCCTTTAAGGGTAGGGGAGAAGAATTCCTTTCCAATGTGGGCAACTGTATGCTTAGGACTGAGACTTTTATTGACTGTTTAATCACTTCTTCTGGTGATGTTAATACTAAGGATGGTATTTTGCAGGATGTTAAGTCTTATTTGTGTTCCTTGTATGGTGGTAAGGCTTCTCCTGCTGATTTGTGGCCCATTCTGGTGATGCCAGCTAATTTTAGGGCTGCTCTTGATGCCCCTATTACTTTGTTTGAGGTTCCCCAGGCTATTTCTTCTTTTAAAGTTGATTCTGCCCCATGGTGGGATGGGCTGTTGTACCATTTTTACTGCTATTTTTCTGATGTTCAGTTGTCAGTACTAGTTCAGTTGTTTAATTATTGTTTTTTTTAATGGCTTTTCCCATCCAGGCTTTTTGTGCATTGCCCTTATGTTTCTCTGGAAGAAGGGTGACCGTAGGATTTTATCCAACTGGTGCTCTATTTCCTTGTGTGACATTGATTACAAGTTGTTTTGAAAAGTTTTGCAATTGTGCTCCTGTTCTAAGATGCATTTTCTCTGGGATCCTGGGGTCTATGGTATCTCTGGCAGGCCTATGCAGGTTGTATTGTTTTTGCTAAAATCTATTGCTATTTCTGCTCACTCTTTTCCTTTGGCTTTGTTGCTTACTTGTGACCTTACTAAGGCATTTGATAATATTAGCCATGGGGCCTTGTTGGACATTTTGAAAGCTTTTGGGTTTGGCCCATTTTTTTCTTTAGTGTATTTCCTCTATTTGTTCTTCTTAAGTTATTGTTCCTGTGGTGAATGGATGTTTAGGTTCAGAGATTGCTATGAAGAATGGTGTGCACCAGGGCTGCCCTTTGAGCAGCTACCTTGTCACGTTGGTGGTGGGTGCAGTGTTTTTTTCATGTGTGGCCCAATTTTTCTTTGCCTCCATTTTGTTTTTCCTGCTCTGGTTTTTGTGCTTTTTTTGTCCTAGCCGGATGATGTGATGGTGCTTGCTTACTTGCTGAGTCTTCTTATGTTTTGCTGACCTATATGCAGTATTTTTCTTTTGTTTTTCATTGGTGGGTCTCTCCCTAAATCTTGTTAAATTGTGTGGTTTTGGTGTAGCCCCTAGTGCTGTACAGGTTTCTTGTTCTTCTCTAGGCCTCCCCATTTTGGGTGTGCATTTTGGTACTCCTTCTTATGTGCTGCAGTCTTGTGAGCACCTTCTTGATAAGGCTTTCCAGCGATTCTTTTTTTGGTGCCTCTTTCCATTATCTTTTCACAAGAAAGTTTATTTGTTGAATGGTGATTTGTTTTGTACTTGGGGATATGTTTTCTCTGTTTATTTATTTCCCTGTTCCTGGTCTAACCATCTTTTGTCTGAAGTTTTTCATTTTTGGGGGGGAAACTCTTATTCACTTGTGGAGAGGGGTATTTTGTATTCTCCTCCTACATCAGGAGTTGTTGGGCTGTTCCACTCCACCCTGTTCTTTTTCTCTATACTTTATTTTTTTCCTGTTTTGCAACATTTGCAGGCTGCTGATCTTTCTTTCTTGGTTGCTTGCTCCCTGCTTTGTTTGGCTGGTTTTGGCAGGTTTGCTTGGCTGAGAAGTGTGCATGAAGAGTCCTCTCTGGGGAGCTGTGGGAAGTCCAGTCTTTGTTTCTTGAGTGCAGGTTACCATGAGTGCCCTTCCTTCTTCTAGGCAAAAGTGGTATTCTTCACTTTTGACTCATTTCTATGTCATTAGTGGGTATCAAGATTATTCTACTGAGAGTTTGCAAGGGTTGATTAAGTGTAGGTGGCATTATGCCTCTTTACCCGATTGGGTTGATTTTTTGTGGTGTTGTTCCCTCCATAAGTTAGGTGAAGTATTCCTTGTTTTTTGTTCAGTGGGACCCTGTCATGTCCATGTGCTGCATGTGGTAGTTTAGAAACTGCAGAACATGTTTTTTTTTTTAAAAAACTGCAGAACATGTTTTTCTTTGCTGTAGCAGGTTATCTGTCTTTTATGTGGATGTTCAATGTAATTATTCTGTGCCTTGTTTCTTTCCTTTTACCCTTGGTAAATGTTTCTATGGGGATTATGGTTGTGCCTGGACATCAGCAAATGCTCGGGCAGATTTCCTCTTGGTATCTGCTCTGAGACTTCTTTGGGTTGTGCAATGTAGTAAGGTCCTTGGTCAAAAGGTTCTATCTCTGCCCTCTTTACTTGCTCAGTTGATGATGTGGTTGTGGCACAGTGGGTGGGGAGGTTGACCTGGCCAGCTTGTTTGTTTTGTTTTCCAACCCTTTATTATTGTTCTTGTAATACAGAAGGTATTTCTTTTTGTGAGAGTTTTTGCACTGTTTTTATATATTTAGTTGTTTATATCTCCTGTTTTGCTTGACTGGAGTATATTTTATAGCTACTGCACTCCCTTCTTATGGATGTTAACAGGATTTTTTATTTCTGTGACCATTTCCTTTTTGCTGTTTTTGATGCTTACAGTATTAAAGGATATTTCCATTCACTGCAGCCTTTTTTCTTGCTTTTGTCCATTTGTTTGTTTTGGGTTGTATGTCTGGATATTAGCAAGAATTTGTATTTGGTAGTTTTTTTAATCTGTAGTACTGTTTGGGGTTTTCTTTTTTTGTTTGGCTGTGTCTGCTTTGTTAGGGATTTTTGTGCTAGGACTTATTCTGTTTCTTTTCAGTTATGTAAGACTTTGCCTGATTTCATTGTGACTGTCCTTCATCCTATTTGTTTGGCTGAAACGTATGTATTTTCTCAGGTTTTTTGGTCCTACATGGTTGTTGATGTTTTCATTCCTTGTTTGTGCCTTGTCGTTTTTTGCTGTTTTCATTTTCTTTTTTCTTGGTCAGTATGACTCCAAGCCCTAGACCAGTCACCCTTCTCCAGACATGTTTCAGTCAGCATGCTTCTCTCATAAGAGTGCCGAAGGGCCCCTTCCATTCAAAGATAGCTTGGAAAATCTGCTCAGAATACAACAGCCACTACAAACAGACCCAGATGCAGCAAACCTGTATCTGGATTATGGCAGAGCTACTAACGACACTCATTTAGGTGGGAAACACTAAAAAAAATGTAAACAGCAGAACAACAGCAGTGATACACTAAAAAATGTTTTAAACAGCAGAATAACAGCAAGAACACACTAAAGAATATTTTAAACAGCAAACAATTCAGTTATTTAAAAAAAACCTGCTTGACGGGAAAACATAACAAACAGAATAGATGCTTTGCAAACAGTGAAAAATAGTAAAAATTACTATGCAAACAGTGAAAACAGCAACAAAATACAAAGTAAGTCAGACAAAAGCAGTACAGATAGTGCAGTTTAGTTTGCAGTATTAAAATACAGTATTACATAAGCAGAACACAATGAAAAAGTACAGTAAATAGTATAATCAAGCAAAAAAAAAAACAGATAACTTATAGGTTTTGGGGAGCTCAGAAGCCTCTAGACATCTGGTATCTCAGCTCAGAGTTGTGGCTTGTAGGCACCACACCTCAGTTCAGCTTGGTTCAAACAAGCAGAATCCTGCTCAGACACAAGGCAGATATACCAGAAGCTAAAACCTTAAAACAAATCTTTAAAACAGCTCAAAAGAACTAATAAGAGTGATTACACCAAGTCCTAGACCAATTACCCTTCACCAGACAGGTTCCAATTAGCAGACTTCTCTCACAAGGGTGCAAAAGGGCCCCTTCCAATTAAAGATGGCTTGGAAAATGTGCTCAGAATACAACAGCCACTACAAACTGAAGCAGCTGCAGCAAACCTGTATATGGACTATGCTACAGCTAGTAGCTAAACTAATTTAGTCGGGAAACACTAAAAATGTTTTATATAGCAGAAAAACAGAAGTGAGACACTAAAAAATGTTTTAAACAACATAAATCAGCAAGGAGACACTAAAGAATGTTTTAAACAGCAAATATTCAATCTGTCCCAAAATCCATCTGTGCTACCTCGTCTTTCTGAATTCCAATATGAACAGGTAAAGAAAGGAAGAAAAACTTAATTCTGACTTCTCTGGATATTCAAACCCCTATGTCCTCTTAATATCTGTCAAAAATCTTTAACAGTATAAGTATTACATTCAATAGCCATTAAAAAAAGAAAGAAAGAAAGAAGAAAATAAAGGAATAAGGGGAAAACATTCAGGGCCGGATTCACGAAGGCTTGCACGGAGTCTAAGAGTAGTGTAAGACTCCATGCAGCCTTCGCGATCCAGGAACAGCCCAAAGTCCGTGTAAGAGACAAGCTAAAACGGCTCTTACACGGAGTGGGCGTGGATAAGCTAATCACCTCACTTGCAGCCGAATAGCATACAAATGAGGGTGATTAGCAATCCAGGAAGCCCACAACAGCCCGTGTAAGAGCTGTTTTAGCTCCAGAAATGTACTCAGTTGACAACTGAGTACGTTTCTGCAAAAACTGCAATGGAGCCATGTCAGCTCCAAATAAAGGGTGCATATGTGTCAGGCAGCATGCCAATGGCCAAATATGTGGCCATTGGCAAAGTAACCTGATGCAAATATATTAAAAATATAATTTTTTTTCTGCGATTGCCGATGTTTAAACCCAGCGCAGCCCCGCGCAAACGGGCTGCGCTGTATAAAACATAAAAACGAAGGTTTTAAACCTACAAATGTAGGTTTTATGCAATACATGGAATGTCAATGCAGGGACCAGCAGACCAAAACCAACATGGCCACCGTGTAGTGGTTGCTAAGGGGGGAAGCTGAGTCTAAGAGATGTAACTAAGCATTAGTAGGCAATCTGATGCAAATGAGTGTAAGGATACTGAATTCCACTGTCACATAGCAAATGAGCACATTCTGAGTAGTGTAAGAGTTACATAAGGGGGAGGAACATAGTAGGAGATAGGTGACATCACAGGGGGGAATGGTAGAAAGAAATGCAGTTCATTGGAGGTTAGAGTTACATGACAGATGTCAGACAGATATCATGGAAAGAGGTGTGCCACTAAGTAAGCATGAGAAAGTCAAGAAATGGAAGGTGTACACTGTTGCCTACACCAAAGTTTCTTGCTGGATGTGTATCTTGCGTGTCGCCAGCCTGAAGTAAGGCAGTGTGCGCGTGTAAGGTAGTGTGCGTGTAAGGCAGACTGAGCATGTGGGAGCATGTTGGGAGATGTTTAACACAGTTTGCATGGGCGCACGCGTTTTAAACCGAATAAGCAGATTCTGAACTGTGTAAGTATGTGCGGCGTGTAAGCCACTGTGAGCGTGTTTCTGCTGGTTTGCACGGCTCCTCCTGAGGAAACAGAAAGGAAAAAGGAAGCAACAGATTTAGTAGGAAGTTAGCAGGGAATACTGCTGGAGCTAGCAGGTGAAAACAATTAGATGCAGGCAATTACACAGGCAGAATAGTAGCCCAGCCCAGCACTTAAAACTCTGCAAACAGCAGTGCAGAATGTTTCTCTCAAGAGACACTGCAAGACAGGAGTTAAGTTATCAGAAGTGAAAACTGAAAAAGCTGAACTCAGAGCAGAAATGTTATGGGCTACCATAGCTGTCATAATGAGACATAGGCGATTTGCTGAGGGTGGTGACAATGCAGATGGTGCCAGACAACCCACAGTGAGGAGACGGAGAAGAGTGTACAGGCCCAGGGTCACCTACCACGGGTTACATGAGCTGGAGATAGTAGTGCGCTATAGAGTGGACAGAGACCTCCTGCAGCAAATAGTGGAGCTGTGCAGGCCACGCCTCACACACAGAACCAACAGAGGGGAACCCATCCTAGTGGAAACCAAGGTATGTGTTGGCCTAAGAATACTAGCAACAGGTACCTTCCAGAGACCAACTGGTGATATGATGGGGATATCACAGGCATCAGCCTCCAGGGTACTGCACCAGTTCCTGGATGCCATGTCAGCACATGTCAGTGATCATGTATATTTCCCCAATGCCCGTGAGATATTGGCCAGCAATACGCGTCTCTTCCAGCAAATAGCGAAATACCCTGAGGTAGTGGGTGCAATAGACTGCACGCACATACGCATCAAAGCACCAGCCAGTGAGCGGGGTAGGGCATACATCAACCGCAAGGGCTTCCCCTCCATCAACTGCCAGGTCGTGTGTGATGCCCAGGGCATAATAATGAATGTGTGTGCTGGCTGTCCTGGGAGCTACCACGATTCCTACATCTGGCATTTGACGCAGCTGTACCAGACATTTGCCAATGGGGACATCCCGCACGGACACCAAGTGGGGGATGCAGGTTATGCACTGGAGCCGTGGCTGATGACACCCATCAGAAACGCACACACTCCTGAACAGGAATGCCATAATTAGGCACAGGCACAAACACGTAATGTAATAGAGCGTGTGTTTGGGCTGCTCAAGTCACGGTTCCGGTGTCTGGACACATCTGGTGGAGCCTTGCAGTACACACCAACTACATGTACCCAAATTGTCATGGTATGTGCTATGCTACATAATATGATCTTGCGAAAACAGCTGCAGCAGGACCAGCATAGGGCCGGGCCAAACAGCCCCCCACCATTGCCAAGGCCATCACAGGCAGAGCGTGACTCGGAGGAGGAACAACCTGAGCCTGCCCCAGTAGGCAGAAGGAGGCGTGCCCAGTATGCCCTGGCCTTGGCAAAGAGGCAACGCATAGCACATACACTGGCTCAGTAGGAACCCTGGGAATGATACCCCTCTCTGACTCACTCATATAGTAACAGGGATGCCTAATATGACACAACCTGCTCTCAAACATGTACAGGGAAGTGTAATATGTGCATCCGACAGAGACAGCCCTGCAGCACCACCTGAGGCATGAATGCTATGTGTTAAGTAATGTAACACCATGTACTATATGCACACCTGAGGACCCTGACTAACATCCTACCCTCACCAAGCATCATGCCACAACATGACAATGAGATGATCAAGTGCAACAATTGACTGAAGTATTGCAGTTAGTCAAAGGGGATCCAATGTGTGCCAGTCTGGGATGACATGCTGAGCATGACATGATGCACCACCTGCTAGGACTGGCGTGCACCTATCAGTGCAGGCCGTATGGATACTGGCAAAGGCTGTTGTCACCCACAGTGTGCCCTGAATAGGTAAGGCTCAAAACACAAACCTATCTCCATAGGTATCAGAAGGGATAAGAATAAGATAAGGGATAAGTTGAAACAGCAAGATGCATGCAGTCTAAACTCACCCAGTATGGAGAATGTTGATATCTGCGCTGTAACAGAAAACTGAGCCAAGGCCTACAACAGCACCCTAACACTACCAGGTTACACCTCATACTGTGCTGTGCAGCCTCAAAACTTGGAACAAGCTACAAAAGGAGGGTGACTAGCAAGAATTGTCAAGGATAACCACACCCCCATGTTGGTACCACAACAAAAAGCAGCATGGACTAGCCATGCTCAAATAACAGTGGCTAAAACTGCCCCCCAGTTTATAGCCTGCTACAGACTACTGTCCCAACACCAGGAACTGCACCCGGCCTATGCTGGAATACATGAATATATCAAGTCCTCCAAACCACATTATATTGGGTGACTGCAAATACCCAGACATAGACTGGGAGCATTATACTAGCTCCAACAGTGTAGGACAAAAGTTCATAGAATCCATAAACCAAAAGGCCCAGGAACAACGTACCACTCCCACAAGAGGGGTAAGCATATTGGATGTGATAATCAGCAACATGCGTACTGGATGGCAAGATCAGAAGTGTATTGCTCACTGGTAAAACCAGACCATAGAGTAATCAGACTGGATATACAAATCCTGACCACAGTCCCTAGCCAGAAAACCACAGTGGAA
The DNA here is from genome assembly GCF_019279795.1 of Protopterus annectens. Classification (NCBI taxonomy): domain Eukaryota; kingdom Metazoa; phylum Chordata; order Ceratodontiformes; family Protopteridae; genus Protopterus; species Protopterus annectens. The sequence goes on along the minus strand of NC_056731.1, from coordinate 1,725,147,233 downwards.
AACATGTGTTAAGCAATATTTGCACTCCTCCAAACTGATGTGGAATCCATTAAAGGTCCGTGCAGGTGCAAAATATGGGCCACACCTCAGAACCTGTAATACAGCCATTCCATGAACACTGCCAGGAATGCTTGGATTATGCAGTCCTAAATTAAAACAAGACACAATGCCATACACGCAGAAATCTGGCATGGTGGACACCAGCCATAACCAAACCATGCAAGAGAATGAGGAAGCTACTACATGATAGAGCAAACATAAACAATGAAGTAATCACTGATCAGTAGTATGGCAATAAAATCTGTCCACACATACAATCCACTAAGGCCAGCCACAACAAGTGGAATCTGTGAATCCTGAGGCAATGTTACACCTGCCCCAAGTACACAGCCAACCCCCAACTCCACCCAAGAAATACAAATATATGTGAGAGATGCAACCATCTATCCAAACTGGAGGCTGAGCTCCCTCAACTCAGTACTCCCAAAACAAGTCAGGAGGAGAAGGTAACCACACACACCACAAACACAGTCCCACATAGACCTATCACAACTGCAAACCAAACACATAAACACAGAAAAACATTCCTGGAGGCACAAACTACAAACACAGCACACCAACAGAGGCCTCCAAAGCAGACACCCAATCAAACAACCTCCAAACATAGCACATGCAACACATAGTACACAAAGCTGGTGTGCCAAACAGTCACAGGCCAGAAGGAGAAACAACATGCCTGATACAGTTGTAATAGGTGACCCCATAGTCAGACACACTGCTGTCCCAAGACACCAGACTGAACAAGGGAAAGGGTACAGTAAGCTGCCTGTAGGCTGCACAATATGCCACATAACAGAAGTATGCAGGTCACTCCAAAGCAAGTAGAAATATGATGCAGTCATAGTCCATGCTGGTGTGAATGACCTGAGATGTACCGCCCTAGACTACATGAAAAGAGACATAGATGAGCTATCTGATTATGTAGTCCAGGCCGGTATGACACTCACTGTTTGCAGCATCCTACCCTTACCAAGAATAATGCCACAGTACAAACACGGAATGATCAGTCATAGCAAGTGGCACACTTACTGGTGTCATTCCAAGGGGATCCAATGTCTGTCTGCTTGGGATGTCATGCTTGATAAGCCACGCAGCTGTTCTTGTGATGGCCTGCACCTGTTCCCCCTGGGCGTATGAATATTGGATAAGTCCTTTGCCACCTCCATAGAGCCTTTTGTAGGCAAGGCTGAAAAGACTGACCCACCACCCTAGAAAACATAAGTGGGAAGAAACATAAGGTAAATGCTGACCAATGCCAAATGTGTACACCCCAATATGCATGCTCCCAAGGCCATCCCCAGTATGGAGAACATCGATGTCTGTGCAGTGACAGAAACCTGCTGCAAGCCTCCTGACAGCACACCAGCACTACCAGGTTATACCACATATCATGTGTCATGGCCCCAAAACCTGGAACAAAACATAAAAGGAGGGTGAGTATCCATAGTCAGCACAGACACCCATACGTCCAGGTAACTGACAATGCACAAGGCATTGGAGTCCACCCATGTGCAACTAACTGTAGGCAAGACTGCTGTACAGTCTGTAGCATGCTACAGACTGCACTCTCACACACAGTAACCCCACCCAGCCGTCCTGAAGACACTGGACAGTATGAATGTCCCACCAAATACCAAACAAGGTACCACAAATTACCACATAGGTGGTAAACCATTATGTATGGAAGGAGTAACCAGGGACCTAGGGACACAAGTGGACAGTAACCTGTTATGTGACACCCACATTGCCAATGTGGCTAGGAAGACTGTCTACATTTGACACCGTATCAGGAAAGGATTCACATCTACGTCAACAGAGGTCATTGTGCCCCTATACTGTTCTCTAATCACACCCATAATCTAGTACAATGCCTCATATGGGATGTACCTTACCTGACACCTGCAGCAGTTAGAAAGACCTCAAAGGTACCTCACCAAGAGGATAAAGGGTCTCAAATATATGTCATATGCTGCCTGGCTGTAGACACCCCAGCTGAATGCAGTCACATACTGCCTACACAGAGGCATTGCATGCCTGTTGTAGGAGGCCATGCCCAACACAGGAGTAATGGACATGCTCCACCCCAGAAAACTCAAATCCATCGGAGCTGTGAGAGTGAGAGATGTCAACCTCAACAAATAATGAAATAGGATGTGCTGGTGGGACAGATACATAATCCAGAGGCTCCCCACACCCTGGACCAGAATCCCACTCCATGTTAGGCAGAGCCCCTCACTGACACTCTTCAACAGGAATCTTGCCAAGTGGATGGATGATTGTAGAGTTACACTGGGGGTCTTCACTGTGTCATGTCCAGACAGAGGCACAGCAAAGCAAATCATAAATGGCCATAATATTCACATAGCAAGGGGTGGCAAAAGCCACACACACTCTGGCTAGGCTAACAAATTCCCTAGGGTGGATAGCCTAGTATGAACCTATGAAGATACAAATTGTACAGGACACTAAGGATAATCCTAAGGCTTTCACAACTGATGGTAGGAACCATGTTGGGATTTCACAGATATGCCCTGAATCACACAAATATCACAAACACACACACACATATTGCCAACATACATCCTGACAGGTGCAGTGCAACCCCCCCCCCCTGAATGCAGAATATCTATCCCAGCAGACTGCTGGCCACCTGATATTGCAGATGCTGAGGTAACAGCCAACATCTACAAAGCAAAACACACAGCAGCAATGGTATGAGATGGTGTCCTGGGCTTAGTGCAACATGGACTCCAAGATGAATGGAATGCCAAACCACACTACTGCTCAATGTCAGCCTTACTACAGAATATGTACCCAAAGAGCAGTGTACAACAACAGTGGTCCTTCTCAACAAAGGTGTTGCCTGAATGGATACTGAAAACTACTACCCCAGAATCCTGAGAAGCTCGGTTTGCACAGCTATGGAAAGGATCAGCATGTACCACAGACATAAAGATACTGGGGACCTACTGACACCGGACCCAAACCAGTGTGGCTTTCTCAAGTGCAGATCCTGCCCCTAAACATGTTTGACTCAATTGAAACAGTCATTAAGGTCATTGATGAGGGCAATGTGGTCCACACAGTGTAGCTGAACCTTGCAAAGGCTTCTATACAATACCCTACGTGTTCATTATAGATAAGCTCACCAGCTTAAATATAAATGCACATATCAGTAGAGGGGTTGCAAACCAGACCAAGGACACAGCAGACATGGTCAGACATGCTGCAGCCATGTCAGACTACAAACCAAATATAACTGGCATCCCACAAGGCTTTGTCCTGGGATCTCCCTCATCTGGTATATATGTCCCATAGGTACAGGCAAACATGGAAGGACTGTGTCCGAACATGTTTGCAGAGGACTACAAACTGCTCACCACATATGATCCACCAGCTGACACAAGCATCCCACAAAAGGGCCACATAGAAACAGACAACTGGTGCCATAGCCATGTCAGCAAGCTAATTGCAGAAACGTGTATAGTCAACCCCCGTGGATATACAGTAAGTGCCCACCAATTACCACATAGGTGTTAACCCATTATGTAGTTAACATGTAATGAGAGACCTGGGGACACAAGGTGATAGATATCCTGCATTGGACAAACATGTGATGTAGTGTTTACAGAAACATACCATATACACACCACACCTGGGGACTTTAACATTGATTGGAAATCATGTAGCAATATTAATCCTACTTCCCATATAAATCTTTATGGTTTTAAACAACTCATTAATAGTCCTACTAGAATCAATAAAAAAAGCAAAAAAGAAACTACCTTGGACTGGATCCTTACTAACTCCCCCCTGCAAAACTACCAAACTGGCATCCTTCCAGATGACATTAGTGATCAATCCCTCACCTACGTCACTAGAGCTAAAACTAACCCAAACTTTCCTACCACTCACAGAACACTATACTCCAAAAAACAATTTATACCTGAAGAGTTTCAAACAGAACTTTCACAATGCAACTGGACCCCTCTAAAACACCTCACACTCAACAAAGCTGTTGAATACTTCAATTCAGCATTCCTTGCAATCCTAAAACAACATGCCCCAAGTCGCACTATTAGAACAAAGACTAAGACAGCTCCCTGGCTAACCTCTAATACTAAGCATAAAATTATTCTCAGAAATAAATCTTGGAAAAAATGGCTCCTCTAGAAACCCAACAGATCATCAAATCTTTAGAGAGCTCAGAAACAGTACTAAAAAAGCCATCCTAACAGATAAAAAGAATTTTTACTTCGAACTGCAGCGATCCACCAAAAAAGAACCAAAAAAATTCTGGTCTACTATTAACAATCTAATTACCCCAGGCAAATTAGTTACACCCAATCCACAGGACTCAGACCATGAAGATCCCACTTTAATAGCCAATAATTTCAATACTTTCTTTACTTCTTCCATACAAAGTCTAGCTAACCACCTATCTCCTGATACTTCTCAACTGCTCTTAAGTAGCTTCAATGACTCTCTTCCTCTCCTTCAACTACAACCTATACCCACCTCTTATATACAATCACTATTACACAAACTTAAACCCACTACCCCCTCAGCAGACAAGCTTCCTGCTGAATTCCTGCAAGTAGCAGCTAAAGCTATTGCCTATCCTGTCTCTATCCTAATAAACAGATCCATAAAAGAAAGTACTTTCCCAGCAATCTGGAAAATATCATACATCATACCCTTACACAAAGGAGGTAAATCTACTGACCTTTCTAACTTTAAGCCCTATCGCACTATTATCTCCTCTGGCAGAAATTATGGAAAAATGTATACACAAACAACTACTTAACCATCTCCTCCTTAACAACCTACTAGCTGACACTCAACACGGATTTAGGCCTTCACATAGTACTACCACTGCACTACTTTCTTTCACCAACACTATCAACTGTAACCGTAATAACAACAAACTAACCTCTTCTCTTTTCCTAGACCTGTCAAAAGCCTTTGATATGGTAAACCATACACTTCTTCTTCACATACTTAAATCCCTTGCCTTGGATTACTCTTCTTTAACCTGGCTCTCATCATATCTTGAAGACCGACATCAAGCAGTACTCTGGAAAAATTCTCTATCTACTCTACTACCTATCTCTTTAGGAGTACCACAGGGATCTATACTAGGCCCACTTTTATTCTCCATCTTTATTAATGATCTCCAATCATCTATCCAAAACACTACCTGCATACAATATTCAGATGATTCCACCATAATTTGTACAGCTTCCTCTCAAACAGAACTCCAATCCCTTACACAAGCAACCTTTTCAACTGTTGAACAATGGTTCTCAAAAAGATGTCTTCTCCTCAACCCCAAGAAAACAAAACTATTACTTTTTTCACCTACACACAAATCTACTCAACTAAATTTTACTATCACTGCAAGTGATAACTCCCACATTTCCCCCGACTTCACTACAAAACTGCTTGGTGTTACTATTGATAATAATCTTAGCTTTGATCATCACATTAATAACACAATAAAAGCAGTTAATAAAAAGATTGGTTCACTATACAGAATCAAACCCTTCCTTACACCTGAGGCACGGACTACCTTAGCACAATCACATCTTATCTCTACCCTTCTGTATGCTTCCTCTATCTACACTAATCTCTCTAAAGGTAACCTTAGGAAACTGTCTACATCTTACCACAACATAGCTCGATTTGCCAATGCATCTCAATATGAAACTCACCAATGCCTAAACTTAAAAACAACTACACTGGCTGGAACTTCCTAACAAGATTATCTATCAACAACTCTTAATTGCACATAAAATTTTATATCAACCCTCAAAAACACCAGCTCTTAGCAACCTCTTGACTCCCTATAATAATTTAAAACAACTACGCTCCTCCCAAAAGCTAACAGTTAACATTACCAGAATTTCAAACTCTGCAGGGAACTGCCTTTTCTCCAACTCAGTTGGCAAAATATGGAATAACCTTCCCTTACATATCTCCTCTCTAGCCACTTTTCCTTTCTTTAAGAAACAACTTCTTTCACATCTGAACAATTTCTGGCTCTGCTCTTGTACCAATCCAGACTAACCTACTTTCATCTTTCAACTATATTTGTATTTATTTAACACTCCAATCTTTCTCTCTAATCACAAATAACTTTATGATTCTATTGTTACCACTGTTGTAAAAAAAAAAAAAAAAAATAATTAAAATTTTTATTTTTTGTTTTAATTACATAATTAGTATGACATAGTTGGTATTATTTGTTTTTTGTTAGATTTGCATTACCTGACCTGAACTAATATCCTTGTATTTGGCTCTTTGCCTATATCATATGTGATTATTTTACATGTATTTCTATAACCATGCTTTAATCTGTGGAGTTTCCCGGCCTCCACTGAAAATGGACAACAATCCAGTTGGACTAGCCCGGTCAACAAATGTAAAATAAAATAAATAAATAAATAAAATAAATAATCATGAAGGTTGTCAGATCTAGATAAGGGGAGGTCATTGTGGCTCTGCAGTCATCCTTCATCAGTGGTAAAATTGACTACAATAGCCCCTGTGGGATGTACCTCAGCAGACACCTCCATCAACCGTAAAGTCCCCAACAGTACCTCATCAGGAGTATCAAAGAGCTTGCACAGATGCCATGTGTTGCCTGTGTTGCTGGCATCAATAAACATGCTGCACCTTGTACAATCTGAATGGCAGTGAGCTATGCACATGAGAGACCTGAACCCCAGCACTGACTTACATAGGACAAGCTGTACCGTGATCCATAACACAGAAGCCACCCCCACCCATGAGTGAACCTCCAGTACAGGCTACCCATAGAGTCACTTATCAATCTTCCTCAATAGGAATCCTGATGAGTGGATGGGAGATGGTAGATTTATCCTGGGTATCACTGTGATGTCACAGGTAGACAGAGGCACAGTATACTAACCATGACATATGTCATGGCAAACTCCACTTACAATGTGTGTTGAAGGACAAACACACTCTCCAACTAGCATTAGACATGGACTAGGGCACATCGCTAGTGTTTGCAAATGTACACCTATGTTGTGGAATACACTACCAATGTTGGACAAGCCTGGTTTAAGTAGTTCATATCTGAACAGAATGCAACATGGTCAGATGTACACAACTGGCCCCTAACCAGGCTGTTGTGCCCACTATCGAAATGTAAAGCAGTGATAGCACTAAAGCCCAGGATACTGTCCACCACAGTCAAAGTACTACCAGTACACTCTACAGTACTACAGTGTTAGGTCAGTGTGAAAGGATGTTGACAACTGTATGCAAAGTATCCCATGCAAACACTGCAGGCACAGTATAATCCTGTTGTGTTCACACACAAAGCAGTTGTACAGTAACTACACAACATGACACACAACACACAACCATAAACGGGTGATATTTGTTGAAGTTCACACTCATCCACAAATGTGGTGGGCTGCAGAGTCCAACATATGGAATGCTCACACTGGGCATGCTCACACACTTTGATAACTGAGACATATGTCAGACAACATGCCATGGGAAGGCTGAACTGGGCATGCTCACACACTTAGGCCAAATCTTGGTTTAGCAGTTGGACACACATATCTGGTATTTTTATGTGTTATTCCAGGAACCAACCACAGTACAGCAGTCTGCCCAGTGCACACAGTTAAATAACTACAGAGACATACGTGATATAGTGGATCCCTCCCATATGCAAACATCTTCCACAGATGCACAAGTTGTTCATACAAACAGGGAATGCTATGGCAATAAAGATGTGCAAACAGTCTATCAGCAACAAATAATGTGCATTTGACAATTAAACATATGGGTGTAGAGGTCAACACTAGGCTGTTTTCCCTAGGGAATTACAGCTTAGCCAGAGTGTGCTTGGTGTCTGCCTCCCCACAGGATGCACATTCCCCTTTCTAAACACAGATGATGTCAGCACCCTATAAGTACAGCAGGAGAAAAGAAACTTCCCAGTAATGCGAATAGCGCACTCTGCTAATGCGTCCATCTCAAGTGTCATAACATAGTTAGGTAGGGATTTCAAATCCTGCAAATGCTCAGTGTGTGTGTATGAGAGTGGGGTTGGTGTGTGTGTAAGTCTGTGGAAGAGAAATTTCCCTTTTGGCAACTAGGAAAACACACTACAGGATGCACATTCCCTTTCTAAACACCGATGATGTCAGCACCCTATAAGTACAGCAGGAGAAAAAAAAACTTTCAGTAATGCGAATAGCGCCCTCTGCTAATGCGTTTGTCTCAAGTGTCATAACTTAGTTAGGTAGGGGTTTGAATCTTGCGAATGGCAAGTTTGTCTGAGGGAGGTTAGCGTGTGTGAGGGAAATGTCCCTTTTGGCAACTAGGTGAACAGACTACAGAATGCACATTCCCTTTCTAAACACTGATGATGTCAGCACCCTATAAGTACAGCAGGAGAAACGAAACCTCCCAGTAATGCGAATCGCACTCTGCTAATGCGTCCATCTCAAGTGTCATAACATAGTTAGATAGGGGTTTGAATCCTGCAAATGGCAAGTGTGTGTGTTTGTCTGAGGGGGATTAGTGTGTGTGAGGGAAACGTCCCTTTTATCAACTAGGTGAACAAGATGCACATTCCCTTTCTAAACACTGATGATGTCAGCACCCTATAAGTAAAGCAGGAGAAAAGAAACCTCCCAGTAATGCGAATAGCGCACTCCGCTGATGCGTCCGTCTCAAGTGTCATAACATAGTTAAGTAGGGGTTTGAATTCTGCGAATGGCAAGTGTGTGTGGTTTGTCTGAGGGGGGTTAGTGCGTGTGAGGGAAATGTCCCTTTTGGCAACTAGGTGAACAGACTACAGGATGCACATTCCCTTTCTAAACACTGATGATGTCAGCACCCTATAAGTACAGCAGGAGAAAAGAAACCTCCCAGTAATGCGAATAGCGCGCTCTGCTAATACATCCGTCTCAAGTGTCATAACATAGTTAGGTAGGGGTTTGAATCCTGCGAATGGTAAGTGTGTGTATTTGACTAATGGGGGTTAGTGTGTGTGAGGGAAATGTCCCTTTTGGCAACTAGGTGAACAGACTACAGGATGCACATTCCCTTTCTAAACACTGATGATGTCAGCACCCTATAAGTACAGCAGGAGAAAAGAAACCTCCCAGTAATGCAAATAGCACGCTCTGCTAATGCATTCATCTCAAGTGTCATAAAATAGTTAGGTAGGGGTTGGAATCCTGCAAATGGCAAGTGTGTGGGTTTGTCTGAGGGGGGTTAGTGTGTGTGAGGGAAATGTCCCTTTTGGCAACTAGGTGAACAGACTACAGGATGCACATTCCCTTTCTAAACACTGATGATGTCAGCACCCTATAAGTACAGCAGGAGAAAGGAAGCTTTCCAGTAATGTGAATAGCATGCTCTGCTAATGCGTCCATCTCATGTGTCATAACATAGTCCGATAGGGGCTTGAATCCTGCAATTGGCAAGTGTGTGTTTTTGGCTGAGGGGGGTTAGTGTGTGTGAGGACAATGTCCCTTTTGGCAACTAGGTGAACAGACTACAGGATGCTCATTCCCCTTTCTAAACACTGATGATGTCAGCATTCTATAAGTATAGCAGGAGAAGGAAAAACTCCCAGTAATGCGAATAGCGTGCTCTGCTAATGTGTCCATCTCAAGTTTCGTAACATAGTCAGATAGGGGTTTGAATCCTGCAATTGGCAAGTGTGTGTTTTTGGCAGAGGGGGGTTAGTGTGTGTGAGGACAATGTCCCATTTGGCAACTAGGTGAACAGACTACAGGATGCACATTCCCTTTCTAAACACTGTTAAGCTGAAGGCCATGGCTCTGGCACAAGTCGTCTGTTGCTATGATGCCCCTTTGGAAGATGCTTGTGTCAGCTGGAGAGTCGATTATGGTGGCCAGTTTGCAGTCATCTGCATATTTGGACAGCCACAGTCCGTCCGTGTTGGCGTGTACCTCCAATAAATATATGCCAAACAAGAGAGGTCCCAGGACTGAGCCTTGTGGGACACAACTTGTAACTGGTGTGGGGTCTGGCATGGCTCCAGCAATGCTAACCATGTGGGTTCTGTCCTTGAGCCACTGTGCAATCCATCTAGTGACATAGGGGCTTATATTTAAGCTGGTGAGCTTCTCTAGAATGCCCAAGTGGGGTATTGTTGTGAAGGCTTTTGCAAGGTCCAGGTAGGCTGTGTGAACCACCTTCCCCTCGTCAATGGCCTTGGTGACTGTTTCAAAGAAATCAACCGGGTTAAACCTGGTAGTGCTGGTGTGCTCTCAGTAGCCCTGAACCAGGCATCTGTTACTGCACAGATATCGATGTTTTCCATGCCAAGGAGTGTTTTGGGTGCATGCATCTGGAGGTTTAGACTTCTGGCATTGGGTAGCATTGCTCTTAGTTTCTTATCCCTTGTGATACCTATGAAGGTGGGTTTGTCATTTGAGCCCTGCCTAACATAGGCACTATGGGGGTAGCAAGAGCCTTTGCCAATATCTGAAAGCCCAGGGGTGACAGGTGCAGGCCGTCCCTAGCAAAGCAGGTAGTTCAACAGAAGATGAATGTGTGAAGGTGGAGTGCCTGTGATTAGTTAGCAGTAGCATATATGACTGCTCACGTGGACACATGCCAGGTAAGTCATATGCACTGTGTCACAGGCAATGTACATGTGAACAGGACAAACAGTGACATCCTGTCAAGTGGGACATGGACATAAATATAGTAGGCTATGCAGATGGCACTATGAGTCCACAGAAGCTCTATAACTATGCATTGCATGTGTGATCAGTATTCCAGGGTAATTGCAAGCAAACATGCATGCAAACAAAGCTACAGTAAACAGGGCTGCATGTAGTTCATTGTACAACAAACAAGCTGTACCAGTTCCAGTAGGTAACACTGCAAATATGCAGGCACTATGCACATGTACCTGGAAATACAAGGGTCAGATGGCTAGGGTCCAGTCTCAGTGCACACAAGTGTACAGACCATGTACTGTCAGGATGTACAATAACTGGATATAAACCCATGTGCTCATACCTGCAGTAATACACATGTCAAATAACAGACACTGAGCCTTCACTCAGTGGTTCCATACTTAGTAGGATGTATGCTCCCTGGCCTGCCACCACAGTATCCCTGACATATATGGGGACTCTCCTCCTGTGACAGTTAGTTATGTGTGTTGGGGCTGTCTAGCATGGTATGAGATGTGAGCATGCAGTGCTAGGGTGCTCCTGTGTGTCCTGTACCAGTCGTGTAGTACTGCACACATATCAACATCCTCAAACATCTGCATTGCAGAGTCTAGTGTGGGCAACATGCCACTTGCAATTTACATGTCCATCATTGTGTATTACTACATTCATTACCCTATCCCCTGTGCTACCTATGTATGTAGCCTTCTGTTGACATCATTACCACCAGTATGCTAACATGTGCAGATGATACACTATGGTACTTACCATGGGTGTAGACAACAGGACATGACAATCACACACTTACTGCATCAGGCATGCTGTGATATACCCACAATTAATTCAGCACACAGTACTGTTAACAACATGATACTATTACTACACATCTATGTGGTCACCCTGTGCATCAGCAACATGTTAGCCTGTACCTGCACAGTTGTTACAGATTGCAGGAGGTGGCACAGTTTCATCATATGCACAGGGTGTGAACTTGGTATGCCTGAGTCAGCCACCGATACCACCAATTGACATGTATGTGTATGTGTGTTGGTGAGGGACAGCAGTAGAAGGTGGGGCAATGTTGATGCAGTGTGTGCATGTATGCGGTAGCCCTAGTTGTTGTCAATTTGCATGTGTGTATGGATGCACACAGTTCCACCTCATGGCTGCCATATACTGGTGTTTGTGGACAGCCACAGACTGTACCTGCCAGGTCATACAGATCAGTGTCTCTGGCCACGGACATGGTACCTGTGCCTTGCAGGGGTGCTACGGACCGTATCCAGTACCAACCCAGACTGGGTACTGTCATCAGAAGCAGGTGTTCGTTGACTGGACACAGATCCCTGTCAGGCCTGGCCAGAGCCACGTGCACGTGGTCTCCTGGGGCGGTCTGATGACAGCACAGACCCAGCATTGCTGGGGCTGCTGCTGGCACTACGGGGGCAGCCGCGGCCCTGTTGTCATCCGCGACGACTGCCAGCTGCTGCTGTTGCTGGCATACGGCCACGTCGACGCCTCAACCACCCATCACCCTGGCTCATGGACATGTAGTTGTGGAACCGGTCTAATATGTCCCCACAACGTCTGTCTATGACATCAGTGAAATCACGGATGGCAGCCGCAATGTCACGCATACTGTCAGTCATGGCTGTGCGACATGCTGTCAGCTCCCTCAGACCCTGTCTGGTGTACCGTTCCATACGTGACTGTGCCTGCATGACAGTCCAAAACATAGCTGAGGTTGTAAGACCTCTGTGGGCACGTCTGACAGGGGCAGTACGCCCATGGATGCTCCCACGAGAACCCCTGGACATCTGTCTGTGTGGTACCATCTCTGGGTCATGCCCATGGCTGCTGTGTGGGGAGGCATGTGCCACAGATACCACATTACCCTGGTCAATGCCCACTGTATGCTGTCCATCACCTAGGGACATTGGTGACAAAGGGTGTATTGGCAGGATAACTGTGCGCATTGATGGGGTCGACAGCTGTGTACTGTCAATCAGCTGACCAATGGCGGACCCTGGCATACCTTCCTGTGCCATTACACAGATGTCATCATTATCAGTACCCACGGCACCTGACTCAGGTTCCCTGCTACATGACACCAGAGCAGCAACAGAACCTGTGGGAGGGAAACAGGAAACACAGTTTACAATGTCTAGACATTACCAGCGATGCACACATGCACAGATGCACACATGCACAGGTGCACACATGCACACACATGCACACATGCACACATGCACAGGTGCACACATGCACACATGCACACATGCACAGGTGCGCACATGCACACATGCACAGGTGCACACATGCACACATGCACAGGTGCGCACATGCACACATGCACACATGCACAGGTGCACAGGTGCACACATGCACACATGCACACATGCACAGGTGCACACATGCACACATGCACACATGCACAGGTGCACACATGCACACATGCACACATGCACACATGCACAGGTGCACACATGCACACATGCACACGTGCACACATGCACACATGCACACGTGCACACAGGCACACATGCACAGGTGCACACATGCACACATGCACACAAGCACAGGTGCACACATGCACAGGTGCACATGCACACATGCACACATGCACACGTGCACACATGCACACATGCACAGGTGCACACATGCACACATGCACAGGTGCACACATGCACAGGTGCACACATGCACACATGCACACATGCACAGGTGCACACATGCACACATGCACACAGTTTCACACAATTGTACAGTACTCAGTATGTGTGATATCAACACACAGACACAGACACACCTACATGCATACAAAGAGCACTACTAAGTGAGCCAAATAGTACTATTACTATCAACACTATTACAGGAATTGTTAATACACACTCACCAGCATGGATAGGCTGCATTGCTGTTATACCAGAGGGTCCTGCAGACGTGAAAAACTAATGTCAGTGGGACGACTGTGCCATTGTTACTGAGTATGATACAGGTCAGTAGTACAACAGTCGCCCTTCACAGGTCAGCAGCTAATATTGAGGATATCACACTTGCACATTAAATACTATGGTGACAGCTACAAACCAAGGACACACCTCACACATGCATTAACTACCAGTGTACACAACAGTCAACTATACATATGGCATATTACCTGCACGTTCACTGTCTTGCTGCTGTGTGGCTCCAGCCTCCATCATAATGCATGTCTGCTGCTGTTGTTGTTGCTGGCGGACTGGAGCCACTACACTCATGAGTAGTCCCTCCAGTCTGGTGAGTGGGGGATGTGTAGCCACCCACCACCTGTGGCGCCCTGTTGCCTGTGGATATCTGACGCACGCTGACGGACATGTCTGATTAAATCACTGCAGTGATGTACCTGCTCATATGTCCTATTATGCGTGCCTATGTCATTTACCCGACGGACAAGGTCTTGCCACAGTGCAGCCCTCTCCTGCTGATTCTGGCAGGTGCGGGAAAAGAGTATTGCATAATCCCGCACCAGGCTCTGGTGTATCTCCTCATCCTCAGCTGTGGAGTAGGTGGGATTCCGCAGGTGGGCCATGTATCTGAGAAAGAAAATAACCTGGTATCAGCAATATATGTCAGCAGAATTTGGCATACATGCTACTCGACTGTTATGATACAACATATCTCACATATGTAGCATCTGTCTGTCTATTGGTGGATACACATGTAGATGGCCAGGTATCAGTGCTCAGCCAGCAACTGTGCAACAGTACCTGGCAGACTCCATACGACATACTACCAAACCCCAGCAGTCAGAACACTGATTCAGGTCAAGAGCACCTCCTCACTCTGGGGGTTTGTATCTAGGTACTTATGGCCTACATCGTCAACTACTGTGAGCTGACCACACACTGATTTCCCTGCATATACATATCCCACCTCCACCACCAGCACAAACGACTATAGTGCATAACATTACAGATACAAACTTTACACTTTGTAACAGTGATATGGTATCCTTTCAGCAAACTGGGCCAATGGCAGATACAACCCACAATGCTGACCCCTACACAATTGCTTTCTACAGACATCTCCGAGAATGCATGGATCATGCAATCCCATATATGACCAAGACACTCTCCACAAAGGGACAGCATCCTGTCTGGTGGATCCCAGCCATAGACAGATTGTATTACAGAAGATGGAAGCTACTGCAAGACAGAGCATAATTCCATAAAGGGAGGGCATGTCTGAGCAGCACTAGTAAGGATCTATTTTCCATCATACAAAATACATGGGCAACTTTGAGAGGGAAATCAAGAGTGACACTACAGATAACCAGAAGGCCTTCTTCAGTTATGTTAACAACCTGGTCAGGAGCCATCCTCTATGCCCATAGGTAGTACACAACAACAAATATTTCACTGACACCACAGATATCGACAACATTGTGGCAGACAGGTTCAGTGCAGGTGTCACCCGCCCTCCCCGAAATAAGGCATAGTTATCCCAGCTGACTGTCATCACAGATGTCCAGGTGAGAGACACCCGCAGGACAGCAGAATACACAACATGGATGGGACCTGATGGTATCCCCAGTTGCATGCTACATAAACTCTGACAGGAGCTAAACACACATATAGAAGTGCTATGTAACACTAGCCTGACTACAGGATATGTACCTGTACACTGACACACAGCAGCAGTGGTTCCACTCCACGAAGGAGGCACCTCAACATACCAATACAATACAACACAATACATTACATTACAATACAATACTATACAATATGCTATTGCCCCTGGGACTACAGCAGTGTACTGTTCTGCTACCCTGACCATTGTGACACATGTGGTGTGATGGTACCTGCTGCTGTCACACAGTTACACAGGGTGACTCATATGGCATATTACCTATCTGACTAACATTCAGCAGGGGTATGTGTGACATGTACTCATGGGGAGTCTTGCTTCTTAACACTGTGTGGTTTATTGCAGGGTATGTCTTATCTGTGGGTAGGAACTCTTACCTCCACATGTGCACTCTATTGCAGTGGCACGGACGACACACAGCAGACATTTAGATTATGGTGTGAGGTGTTACTATGGTTGTTGGACATCTGTCATGGGTGTGACTTACATATGTAAATCCGGGAGTGGTAACCTCTATGTGGGTAGCATATGTGTACTCTGTGGTGTTGTCAGTCACTGTGCATTGGTAATGTGTTTGAGTACATTGTCACAGTGTTGTACATGTCACTGTGTCCTTCTCCATATCTGTAGCTGTCATGTGAGGTCCATACCATGGCATCCATTATGTGGTGTGGAGGGGTACACTGACCTACATGTCCATAGCTGACTCACCATGTCCGCTGACACATACCATGTGCAGGTATTCCAGGGATAGTGTGCCACTGTGAATATCATTGGGGCCACTATTGTACTCATTTATGACCCTGTTCACCCCTGACACATGCAGTGGTGGGCAGCCAATCACATTTCTGGTGGTTACTGGTGTAGGTGATCTGGAATGTGGTATGGTACCCCGGTTTTGACACTGGTGTTCACTCCATGCCTTTGTCACCAGGCACCTGTTGCAATACATCTGTACACATGTGCCTCACTCAGAAGTTATATACATCTCTCTCTCTCTCTCTCTCTCTATATATATATATATATATATATATATATATATGTGTATAGATATATCTATATGTATCTATCTATATATATATATATATATATATATGTCCGTATACATATACACATATATATATTGATGTACATATATTGCTATAGATGTGGGGGGGCACAGAGGGGGTGTGAGTGACAGAGAGGGTGGGACAGGCTTTGTTGCAGGTCGTCATATACAGTCATACCTGTAGGTAGTCAGATCAGTCTGTCTATGTATATGTATCTACATATATCTATATCTGTATGTGTGCATTACATAGATATGTTTGTACAATATTCTATCTACATCTGTCTATGTATTCCTACATCTCTCTCTCTATGTATGTATACATATATGCATATCATATATATATATATATATATATATATATATATATATATATATATATATATATATATATACACATACATATGTTGACATACATATGTATCCATATGTTAGACAGGTATATCAACATATTTGTCTACCATACTGTATACACACACTAACATACTGCTAAACATACATAACTGTGAAACCTACTTTGTACATGGCACTACAACCTACAATCAAACAACATTGATATGTGCACATAGATGCTCTCACATACAAATGTATGTACAGCCTTCACTGATAGTTTCTGTATGTCCCCTGCCCTTTACACATCTTCATATACATATGGATACAGACCAATGACACATATGGAGGGTTCACAGTATGTATACCTTTATAGTATTACTTTACATTACCTGTGTTTGTCACAGCTGCTTGTGTTGCTGTCTGGTTCTCTGTCCTGCTGCTCCACTTCCCAGTTGTCAGCTTTCAGGTAGCTGTTGCTGAACAATTTGTTTCTGTCTGCTTAATTGCAGTTTTCTCTGTCTCTGTCTCTCTCTCTCTCTCTGTCTGTCTCTCACGTCCTTCTCAGGGTGCAATGAAAGTATTGCATGTGTGGACATGGAGTACAGCATACTTTTGTAGGTATCTGCATATGCCCATGTGATGGCCTCTGCACCAATTGTTAGCCAGCATTTGCTAATTGCATGCAGCCAGTTGTGTACTGATTGCAGTTCTCACTGTGATTTCAGAACAGTGCTATAAAAAGGTATGTGAGATAGGCATAGCCCTTTCAGATTTTAAGGGCAGGGACCATGCTGTTATGCTGTGGACAATGTTCTGTGAGTGTAAAGGTTGGTATCTCTCTCATATTTCCAGGTGTGTTGTGGATTAACATTCCTCCATTCATTTCTCCAGTTTCCTGTACTAACTGTGTATGTACACTGACACCTACAACTACTACTACTGTGAATGTGTGTGTGTGTGTGTGTGTGCTTTCCTTTCACTTTTGCTTGCACTTTGTTGCTAAGGCTTCAATAGTTGCACTTTACAGTCACTACTTGTATGCCTGCTAGGTGTCTTGACTGTAGTGTGCTGCTGTAGCTTTCCTATTTTCCATGTACATTCACACCTTGGAATGCTTGCTATATCTGCTAAGGTGTTACAGCATGCAGTGTGGTCTGGCCATGGTGTGGGCCTTGACATCTATTAGGGTATTTGAGTATGCTGCTGAGCAGGCCCCAGAGACTTTCAGGTTCATCTGTTATGTGTCTCATGGAATGGTACATATCAGTGGGGTACACCCATTAAAATGTCTGGTATGCTGCAGTTGTGACTGTGAGTTAGCATGAGCATATGTATTACTACACTTTTTCTGCCATGCAAGTGGTGAATACTTTCAGGGCTCCATAGTTACCATTGCATGTGTTACACCTTTCTGTCTACTGTTTGTACATTTCACATGGGGTCTGTGGGGCATCCCTGTAAGTCATTCACTGTTGCTATGTCTAGGCTCTTAACTATTCAAATATGGTGGTGTCGGACCCATCATGTGTACAGATTATTGCAGGTTGTCCACATTTCTGCCTCATATTTTGGTCAATATCTCATGCACACCTTTTTCTGGCAAGTCACTCTGGGCTCAAGTCAGAATATGGTGACAAACATTCAAGTTCCAGACTGCATACCCTTCCAAACATCCCACAAAGTGCAGACCCTGTTACTTTCTGAACTGTCTGCGTTTGTTGTAACATTATTTGTAATGTGTCCCTGGTTTTGGGCCTTTGCTCCACATATTTTATTACTTGGTCCAGATGTGTTCCTGTAAGAGGTTGTGGGGTATGGGCAGTGCTTATCCTGCTGTGAGTATTGTGTGTCTTGCAAGGTGCTATAGTGACATTATTACCTACTAGCTTCCAACTAGCATGGCTGTTTCTGTTCACACACTACTATTATGGAAATCCACTAGTTTTGATAGTAATTCTAAATGCCATGCTTTGTGTACTACACATCTATATTCCCTTTACATTCATTCTTACTATTACATGATATATTTACTTTAGCACAATGTTCTTGTATAAGAGTCATGGCTTAGTGGTAAGTCATGCAGACTACAGTTGCCAAGGTCCTGGGTTCGGAACTCACAGTGGGATTTTATTTTGCTTTTGAACTGAGTACAGGACCTGTCAATCAAAGTGACTAAGGCACTTTTAAGCAGTTGTAACCGGGCTAGCGCTGGTTTGCGCAGAGCTCACGCATGCGCACTGGCAGTTAGCTCACAGCACCCGCTACAACTGCTTAAACGTGCTTACTCTTGCGCACTCCCGCGCTATTTTCTTTGAAAGAAAAGAAAAATGGGGAGACCGGAAAGTGGTGAAAAAGGGGTCACAAAGAGGGTAGGACAGTAGGGAAACAAGCTTGGGATGTGCAGGAGGGATGTAGGTAAGGCCCATAGCTGCCCATTTCTTCATCAGCAACAGCTGTGCATATGTATGGAATTTGGTGTGACAATTGCAACCTTCCACCCCTGAGAGAGGTGTCAGGACAACAATAATACGTGTTGTACAGACAATTGGAATTGATAGGTTCCATGTCCAGTAGACATGTGTGCGGAATGGGCAGCTATGTATGGGGCGTAATTTTTTTGTGGGTACAGAGTGCCCTTTTTTTTTTTATTTTTTCAGGTGAGAGTGGTATGTCAGGTGAAGGTAGTCGGTACAGCTGGGGATGTAGGTTGGGTAGGTAAACAGACAAGACAAACAAGACGCATACAGGGGCGGTGTATGACACGTGTGGGGGGGTTACACAATTGACGAGGATGGAGGTTTGGATATCCAGAGCCCATGAGCCCACAGATGGCAACAGTGGAACTGATATCCCCACCCATAGGCAGTTGCCACTGTCCCTTCACTGCCCAGGACAGGGCTGTGCTGGGGGCTGTGTAGGCGGGGCAACAGGCATGCCTGTTAGTTGCGCCACCCATGCCTCGAGCTGGCGTACGGGCTCGAGAACAGAGTCCCGAATCTCCCTACGCACCACAGTCCGGACACTACGGAGGGTGAGTGGTGGATCTCCTCCGGCCACACTTGCAGAGGGGGGGCGAGCCCCATCCCCTGCAGCGCTTCCACCCACAGGTGGCACAGGGCCATCGGAAGAGGGTCCAGACTCGGCACTAGTGCCAGGTGCACTCGCCAGCTGAGGTGGGAGAGGTGGGTCCGCTGGTACCCGCCTTCCCTGTCGTACTATGTTTTGCATTATGTCATGACAGTTTGAGTTAGTGACATATAATACCATTCACAATTAGTTGTAACAGCATGCATTAGTATTCCCATTAACCAAACACCCAGATATTCACACCATTGAACAGCGTGCATAACACATGCATAATTTGAACAGAAATACACAGTCCAACAACATGCAGGGTTAATTGATGGCAACAGTCCATCAGGTGTGGATGTATGAACAGGGCAGATGCATCAACAGACATGCAAATATATATGACCCAACAGGACAAACATCCAGGGGTGTTACTTGTGATTGCACATACCGTTTGCACGTGGAATGGGTTATATGTGGTTATAGGGTGGGGTGAAGAAAGTAATATTAACACCTTCGAATAACAATACATATGCTGTACATTTCTAATAGCTACAGTTATATACACACTACTGTTCTAACTACAGTTTCCTATATGATAACTATTTCAACTTGGTGATAGGACTGTTAATGCAACATCAATATACATTTTATGGTTCTTCATACACATTCATATCTAGCTTTGTTCAGCTACATCAGGGCTACATTTGCTTTATATAGCTGTAGACAAGTGTGGATGTTTGGTATAACAGACAAACATCCTATCTGCATATTGCAGACTGAGAGCAACATATCCTGATTTTGGGATACACATTCCAGATGCAGCAACACTTTGAACAGATTTTGCTGTTAGGTTTTGAATCTCACATGCATTTCATTCTGTCTTGACTGGAGTATACTTTATTCAGGGGTTATTACTACTGTATTGCTGGATTCATGGCACTTTCTCACACTCTCTCACTTGCTTTCATTTTACTATTCAGGATGGTACTTCTAGGCTTTATTGACATGTTTTAACAGTAGTTATTACAATCCTTTCCAGCAGTCTCACTTCTGTCATGTTTCAGTATTTCCACAGGGATATATTTCACACATGTGATTTCATCATCTACTGCAGCTATACTTTTCAGCCTGCTGCAGGTTGTGTACTATTTTCTTACAGGCAGGGCATTTTATTTCAGAATATATGTCGGACAGTTTCATGTTTAGGTTAAACTTACAGGCTGAAAACTCTTGTAATCAAGCAATACTTGCATACACTTTCACACTGTTACTTGCAGATTTTATTCCTTACTGACTACACTGCACTCTTTTGCTGACTGTCATACTTTTATATTTCTTTACAGTTACTGGTAGTGGATTACTGACCTGCCTGGTGGCGCAACCGCACCAGCCTATCGCCATAGGCTCTGCGGTTCGCAGAACGGACACCTGCAGCTGTAATATAAATGAAGTAATATTGGAATACACATCTCCATAATATCAGCTAGTTTAATTTTTTACATACATAATTAAATGTTACTTACTCAGTGGTGGGGCGTTGGGTGTTTGCCGGGCCTCCTGGATCCAAAGGTTCAGTTGGTCCTGCTTGCGTCTCTTCAGGTCCGCATGGTGGTGACGGACCTGCTCACCAGTCCTTGGAATCCCTGTGGCACTGATGAGATCATGAGCCAACCGGTCCCATGCCTCAGCCCTGTATGCTCCCCAGAGGACTTGGCCCTGCATGAGTTGGGCCTCATGATTGTGGACTAGGAGCCAGGCCATGTACCTGGACTCCTCAACACCCCACCTCTGTGCTCGAAAGCGACTACCCTCTCCTACTCCTGACATTCTCCCTGCAGGTCTGTTCTACAATCGTTTATGCTGTGTATTCCCGCCTATGGGGCTTATATAGTCCGTTTTTCCCGCACATATCTGTGATTGGCCATTTTGGAATTGTATCAACTTCAGTAAACCTGCATTGTCATGCTGTAGTTTGTATTCATTCCGATATATTAGCTATTATAGCATTTACAAGTACTGCTGTTGTGGCTTAGTGGTTTTGTACCTTGACTATGGTGTATAGTATCCTGGGTTCGAACCATTTTTCATGACTGCTAGACATGCTGAGGGGTGTGTCTGTGTAAAGGCAGCTTTGATACGGCTTGCTCAACGTTGCCCGTCGGTTAGCTCGTTTGCGCGGTGCACAGCTCCGCGCAAACGGGGTACACTGGTTTATGCCTCATTTGGCTATCGGCACGCATATTATGCTCAGCTCAGTTAGGGGCACATAGATTTAGCGTGTTAAACCACTGCTCAGCTACGGGCACTCATTTTGCACCAGTTAAACCACTGCTCATCTACGGGCAGATGCACTCACCCTGTAGCTCATCTATGGGCACATCTGGCATTTTTTATTCTTTTGTTACCTCACATTTCTTCAATATAAATGGGCAATTTCATTACATGTTACATATATTGGGGTTTTATGTGTACATATTTGTCAGGGACTTGTTTCCTGCTTATTTTGAAAAAAAAAAAAAATGGTGTTGTGGGGGCTTGAACCATGAATGCCTGCTCTTCAGCCAACATCTCTACCGCTACGCTATTGCTTCTTGGCTTATTTTGCATATTTAGTTCTTATATGCTTTCCCACTGACTGCTAACTGTAGCTGCGCTACAGGCACGCCCGTGCAAACGAGCGCACTCACGGTTAAACATCTTTACAATTTAAAAAAAAAATATAACATGTTCATTTATATATCTTTTATGTTTATAGTCTGTGGGGTATGTGTTGTGTTGTGTTTATTCACATTTCCGTGGACTCTGTTGTGGGTGTTTACTTTGGGCACTTTTACATTTCTGGGGGTGTGTCTGCTTGCAGGGCTCGGCCTACGGACACGCCCCCTACTGTCTTACATGGACCGTGTTAGACTTAGGTGTGATTCAGCATGCTCTCATGAATATGCAAAGCATGCTGACATCACTCCGTTTAACTGCAGCCTCCGTGTAAGAGTTATAACTCTTACACGGAGGCTTCGTGAATCCTGGGGACCATGGTTTATATATTCAAGAAATTTCACACACACACACACACACACACACACACACACACACACACACACACACACACACACACACACACTTGTATACATGTATCTATATATATCTATCTATCTATACCTATATATCTATAAATAATATATATATATATATATATATATATATATATATATATATATATATATATATATATATATATATATATATATATATATATATATATATACATATATATATATATATATATATATATATATACATACATAGACTACACATGTAATTTGTCATTAATATTATCACTTTTACCACTTTGTGGCACTGTACTCTTATGGAATGGGTTCATGCCAGTGTTTGTGATTTTTATTATTTAGGTTTATTTATTTATTATTTACTGACATTTGTTAACCAGGAAGGTCCACTGGGCCAATGACCTATTTTCAGTGGAGGCCCGGAGAGAAAAGCTCCATACAAACACAGAAATTTTTGTATAGCATCAGCTTAACTTTGAAAGTCAAGAAAGTTTTTACACAATGCAAATTGAATTCATATATAAGACAAATACATATTACAGAGGTATACAATACAAGAAAATAAACCATGTGTGTTCGATTTTAGTAATTCTGATTGTATATTCTTATAAGAATACTGTTTAATCAATTCTGTTTATTCAGCCACAGAAATAAAGAAAGCAAGAGAGATTGGATACGAAGACAGATAGTGTATATTGCTATTAAGTTAGTAAAAGTATTTGTAGTGTATAGTGGCCAAAACATTTAAGGTGGTTTAATTATATGACTACAAAAACAGACAAGGTTCATATACGAACAGATAGTGTAAACTGCAATTATATTAAGTTAGTAAAGTATTTGTAGTGTATAGTGGCCAAAACATTTAAGGTGGTTTAATTATATGTTTACAAGAACAGACAAGCTTCATAGATTAATACTAGGCTAACTGCCCTTGTGGGCCATTTTAAGCCCAGCCAATTACCCTATGTGAGAATCAAACCATGTAGCTTGTGTCTACATGGTAAACACCTTAACCATTATGCCATCCTCCCACCCTATCAGGTTAGTGAGATAGTGTTCTTTTAGTGCAAATTTAAATGATTTTAAAGAGTCTAGGTGAGTAAGAAAGAGAGGGAGCACATTCCAAAGTTTGGCAATTGGCGTGGGAATAGACACATTGTCCACTTCTTTTGTTGTTGGGTTTAGTTATGGTTAAAAGTTGTTTGTTAGAGGACCTAAGATGCCGAGTAGGAGTGTGTGTTTGTATTATAGTTTGAAGCGATGGGCAGAAGTTTGGATTATTTAATAGTTTGTGAGAGTAAGTTGGGAGTAATGTAGGTAATGAGGGAACTCAAACCAGTTTATAGATTTAATGGCCAGTCAATGATGTGTGCAAGTTGGAATGCTGGAGACAAACTTGGCAATTTTATACTAGCATGACTGCAGTTTGTTCAGGAGAGATGTGTGTAGGTTAGTGAAAATGGGGCAACCATAGAGGAGGAAGGGTAGAAGTAGACTATTAGCTAGTTTCAATTTGATAGACTTGTCCAAAGAGAGTTTATACCTATAAAGTCTGCCAAGCTTAAATGGGTCTTTTTGATTGAGTTGAGTATATGATTCTCAAAGAACACTTTGTCATTAATTGTGATGCCAAGTAGTTTGGCTGTTTTTACAATTTCAGTTTCCGTATTGTATTGAGAGAATATTTTAAAGTCTAGAGTTAGAGGTTTGGTTGTGAAGAGTAAAAGTTTTAATTTTTTGGGAGTAAGTAGCAGTCGAGCTTCGTTAAGCCAAGATTGATGGAAGTAAATGCATTTTGTGTTAACTTTAGGAGATCTTAGATGTTGTTAGATGATGTAATTATTGCCAAATTGTCCGTTTATTGAATGAGTGTACTTTGCACTGATGCTTTATGGAGATTATTAATAAATATGTTAAAAAGCAAGGGCCTAAGAACAGACCCTTGGGGAATCCCTGTGTTGTTGAGTAGGTAATTGGATTGCTTACTTTGCCATCTAACAGATTGTTTTCTGTTGTGTAGATAGTTATGGAACCAGGATAGCATGTGTGGGGAGCAGTTTACGGTCTCAAGTTGTAAAAGTAGTTTGGAGTGGGACACAATATAAAATGCTTTTGATAGGTCTAGTAGGATCACTGATGTTAGCAGGCCTGCATCAAGAGCTTTGTATATAGTGTTGGTAAATGACAGTAAGGCTGTTGTTGTGCTGTGTGCTTGCCGAAAACCATGTTGGGTGGGTGCAAATAAGTTATTGTCTGTGAGATGTTTTAGCAATTGAGAATGAATACACTTTTCTAAAATTTTAGATAGAGGTGAAAGTATGGAGATCGGCTGGTAGTTAATAGATCACCGGCATTACTGCCTTTGTGAAGGGGAGTAATAATTGAGCTTTTCCATAGTTGTGGGACATATAATTCAGAGATTGATCAGTTAATGAGAATGCTAACTGGAAGAGCTACAGTATCTGCTGCAAGTTTTAGGTATTCAGCTGGAAGGCCATTGGAAGAGGGGGAGCATGGTTTTAGTTTTGGGAGCAGTTTATGAACTAGGGAGGTGGGTACTGGTTGTAATGTAAATAGAGGAGTGGATGGGTTTTTGTTGGAATTACAATTGATATGGGGGTAGTGGTTACAGAGTGTATTGTCGTTTATGTTGCCGATTATACTTTTGTTAGTTTGTAGAGAGAAATCCTTAACAAGTTTTTGGATAGTATCAATAAAATAAGAATTGATGGCTCAGGCAATTTCTTGAGGGTCTTTGTCTGGAGATGGGGAGGGGTTGTGTTGAGTACCAGGATTTAGGAGAGAGGAAACAGAGTTCAAGAACAATTTGGGGTTATTTTGTTGGGTAGTGAGTTTTGTGGAGAAATAGCTTTCTTTATCACTGATGACTTGCTTTTTGGGATAGTTACAGAGTTGTTTATATATGATTTCAATTTCTGGGGTTCTATTTCTATGGCATTCCTTCCAGGCTTTATCCCTGGAGGTAAGTAACTGTTTAATTTGTTTAGTTAGCCATCGGTCATGGTTAGGCTTCACCCTTTTGGTATGTGTGGGGGCAAGAATATCTAGAATATCTACAAAAACTTTATTGAAGTAGTTGACTGCTTTTGGGGATAGTTACAGAGTTGTTTATATATGATTTCAAGTTCTGGGGTTCTATTTCTATGCCATTCCTTCCAGGCTTTATCCCTGGAGGTAACTGTTTAGTTTGTTTAGTTAGCCATGGGGCATGGTTAGGCTTCACTCTTTTGGTACATGAGGGGGCAAGACTATCTAGAATATCTAAAAAAAACGTTATTGAAGTAGTTGACTGCTTCATCTAGTGGTAGGAATTTGGTAAGGGACGAGTTATGGCTTTTAAGAGACTCTAAGAATAGTTATTGATTGAAATGGGTAAGATTCCTAGTTGTTCTTAGACATTGTAGTTTGTCTATTTGAAGTTGAGTTATATGGGTATAGGCAGGAAGATGGTCACTAAAGGTATTGAGTAAGGTCCCTGCCTTGGTGAATTTTTGAGGGCATGAGATGAGTATCCAGTCTATGGTTAATTCTGTTTGTTTTTTTACCTTACAAATGGGATTAGAGATGATTGCAATAAACCTGTGCAAGTTAATACTATTTACTGGGGAGTCAGAGATGAGAGTTTGCCAGTTTATATTTGTGTCACCAAGAATGATTGCTTAATTTGATACATTATGGGTGGTCCAGAATAGTAGATCTTCCACAGTAGGTATGTTTTGACTTGGGGGAATATAGAGTACAGCAATACATAATTGTTTTCTGTTGTTGATGTGAAGGTTAACTAGTAATAATTCCATATTTCTGAATGTTGGTATAGGTTTATCATATGGTATAACAGCTAAAGTGTCATGTTAGATTAATGTGACACCTCCACCTTTTTTATGCAGGTGGCCATTTCTATATGTATTATATTCTGGAAAGATTATTTCAGTGTTAGCAATATGTGGTTTTAGCCAGGTCTCTGTCAGTGCTGCAATATCTGGGGAGAAGTGAGAGAGCCAGGTATTGAATTTGGTGGTCTTGTTACAGATACTACATATGTTAATTGTAGTGAAGCAGAGGTTCTTGGCATTAGAAGAAAGGTTTTGGGCAGAATGGTTGATTGGTCCAGGGTTGGGGTGAATGTCGCGACATAGAGAGAGGGCCTGGTAGTGACATATAATTATGGAGGGATGCTGAGTAATGAAGAGCGGCCTATGGTGGAGGTTATGAATTAATTTTAGTTTGATTATGATGACAAAGGATCTAATTTTTGTAAGGTGCCAAGTATGAAAGTTGAATAAAGAGGGTGAGATGTCAGAGAAACTATTGATATTAGTGTGGGGTGCAATGGGTGCTGTGGAAAATGTTGAAGTTGGGGAGTGGAATATGGTATGTAGGTTGGTGATGTGGGATAGGAAAAGAATAATGGAGGTAAGAGAGATTAAGATAGTACAAGGTTTTGATGTATAGTACATGTTAGGAAAAGGATGTGGTACTATAGTTAAGGAGAAGAATGAGGAAGATTCAGGAAGGGAAAATATTAAGAAGGAAGATAATTAAGGTGGATTGAATGGGAGGATACTGCTGTAGGTGTCGAGGTGATTGACTGGGGGTTAGACAGGAAAGAGAAGAGCTTATGGAGGGTATAAATGTAATTGATGCGGGGTGGGTAGAAATGGGGGTGCGGTAGGGGAGCAGAGTGAGCCCGAGCATAGCGAGGGCAAACGGAGCAGCCAGAAACCTTGAGGCAGCTTGCCAGACCACAGTAGAAACAATCAGTTAATCTGTGCCTCAAGACAGTGGAGCAGTTAAGAGTAGGCAGTTCCTAGAGGTAAGAAAAATGCATGTAATAACAACCTAACACATGCTGCATTATTAGTTCTGTATAGTCATTATATATTTCATAATTATTATTTTTTACTTATATTAATTAGTTATGAGGTGGATGTGTTTCTAAATTATTTAGATGAAAATAATTTTTTTTATTTCCTGAGAGAAAAGTTGTAAAGGTGACTCTATCACAAAGTGCAATTAGCACTGAAGAAGTTCTTCTCTGAGGAAGGAAACCTGGTTTGTTTATATGTTTCTTTGGAGTGTGCTTTGCATTTAGATATATATAGATACACACACACATGTACACACACACACACACACACACACACATATATATATATATATATATATATATATATATATATATATATATACTACATATGGTTACAGTTTCCTTGATCAACACTCATTTTTGTGATGCAATTGAACTGAAAGACACCTGTTGCATTCTGTCTGTCCTATTTCCCACTACCACATTTAGCTAGAGGTTTTGATAGAGCTCAAATATTGCCTTTATTTGATTGGATAACCCTCTTGCTAACTTCTATTTCCAGTACAGAGCTACCCATACCCAATGTCTTTTATCCAAGCATGGAGAGGTATAGAACTGTGAGTAACTAGATTTTCAAAAAAAGAAAAGAAAATTACATTATTTTAATCATTTCAATTCTGCTTAAATCTTTAAGTGCACTTGCAACCTGTGTGGCGATACTACTTTGTTCTTTTCTGCTCTGTTCCATCTGATTGTATTTTTCAGTTTGTTCTGGGATCTTAGTTATTCTACACTTCTATTTCCATAAGTAGAATTAATTGTAACAGCTATCTGTTTTGTATTTTAAAGCCTGCTGGGCCAAAGTCTTACATTTTAATTCTCAGTTGTGGCAAAAAGAAAATACCATATGTCATTTCTGACTGTTTATTTTCCTATATTTAATATTTCTGTTCTGTCTGTCTTTGTATGGAACTTTTCTCCCTAAGCCTCTACTGAAAATGGGTAATTTCTGAAAGTCTGACTTTGCTTGTTATCAAATGTCAAATAAATAAATACTACTACCATACTTGTACCTTAATCATTCAATACTGAATTGCTTCCAAAAACAGTGTTAATAGTAACTTTCTGCATAGTTGTGTGCCTTAAACTATAGCAGGCATTCAATAGTGAGACAATTGTCTCTGTTTCAGTTTGTTCTTCATTGCTTTTATGTTCAGCATATTATTTACCTTCTTGCATTCTGTGTCTGTCCAATCCCCACTTATGCATTAAGCTAAAGTTTCTGAAAGAGCTCCAATATTGCCTTTATTTGCTTGCTAGCCTCTGAACCAAACCTGCTTGTTCCTTGGAAATTTCCCAACCCTTCTGCTGATGCTACTTTTATTGTTACTGTTGTGACTGTTGTTTAATAAGGTTGTGTATCTGTCCCCAAACTCCCTCCCTCTCCTCTTTCATTGATATAGAGTGTTGTATAAGCTATTTATTTACTCTTCCAATCCATTGTTTTCTATAGATCCATGATACTCAGTGTCCACCCAGCAAGCCAGTATTGTTCTTAAGTAAACCACCTTTACTACATATTGTTTCCTGTTCATTTTCCTGGAGCTCAGCAAAGCTTGTAGTCTTTGTTTACATTGCAGAAGTGTTTTACTTGTATCCTGTGCCACCCAGAAAAAGTTAAGTGCTCTGATTGCTAAATCACACACAAAGTTATTTTCAGTGATAGCTTTCTTTCCTGTTTTTATGTTTGCATGTAAGTGAATTTTTGGTAAAAAAAATGTTCTTCCTCTCACTTGCTGTCAAGAAATTGCCTTCAGCAAGCGATTTCCAGCTAGTTTGTGTTAGCATTGCACTTACAGGTCTCTTGTAATGTGTTTTGACAGCAAGAGGACTTGGTTTATCTTGTGGCAGAAAGTGTTTGCCTGGTCTTTCTGAGTTTGTAAATAAAGAAAAAGGACTTATAATGTAGTCATTTTATTACCAGAGGGCTCATTATTTAGTTTTCCTTTTTTTCTGGGCTGTTATAAATTTTGTATGTTTGTATGGGTTAGCAGTGCCATGTACAGTAGCAAACACCTAGGAAACATTTTTTTTCTGCAGAATAATCCATAAAACTGTAGCCTGTAAAGCAACAATATAGAGCAAATATCTTGGAGCAGATAGCTGGGCCTTGAGTGGCAATACACACAGTGTTAGTAGAATTCAATATTGTGTCAACATTAAAGTTAGTAGAATGTAGTACTGTTTAGCTTAATCTCCCCCAACAAAACACCCTTATTATTCTGCACAAACAAAGCACCCTTGATACATTCTAAGTCCAGTACACCACCCCCTTGTAGCTCACATGTCAAAGGACTAGATATTTTGGATATGCAGTTTTCTAACATGTCTGTAGCCAGCTTGGTGGAAATGGGCATCTTGAGACCATGTTGCAATTGTCTCATGTTTACTGGCAACCACTTAATCTTTAAAATATCAGGTACAGTACGCAAGATGAGTAAATACAAAATTACACTGGAGGCTAAACTGTTGCACAAAGTCCACATTAAGTTGTGGAAACCACACACAAAACATCCACCTCACATAGCACACAATATACACATAGACGAACATATGTCAAGGCACTAAATGTAATCTTATTAAACAAGAAAGATCATCTAGTTTGCCTGCTGCAAAAGCTATTCTTCAGCAAGCCCAAAAAGCACTGACAAAATACAACACCTAACACCACACATAATGGCTCTCTCAGTGGAGCCCCAAATACTAAACCCGTAAAGCAAGCAAACACACTTCCCAAGACTCTTATCATAGGGGGCTCCATTGAAGGTATACTGATGCCTCTCTGGAGAAAATAATTGTTAGTTGCTTATCTGGAGACAAGATCCACTAAATCATACATGCACTCAAGTCATTATGCCTCGGGTCGTAGCATGGTCCTATCTAGTCCATGTAGGTGTAAATAACCTGAGATATACCTCCCTGGACTATATGAAGTGAGGAATTATGGGGCTTTCAGACTATGTGTTTCAGTCTGGTATGAACCTGGCACTGTGCAGCACATTACCATCACCAAGGATGATGCTACAATATGAGCAAAACATGATTGATTCCAACAACTGTCTTCCTTTTGTCTTTCTAAGGGGATCCAATATTTATCAGCTTGAGAAGACATGGTCAACAGACCATGTTGCTTTCCCAAGGATGCTCTGCACCTTTCCCCTCTAGGCTTTTGAATACTGGCTAAGGATTTGTCCATCTCTGTAGTACCTTTTTTAGGCAATTCCAAATTGACAAACCTACCAACATAGCAAAATCAAGTCAATAGAACCTCAAGGTATTACTATTCAATCCCAAGAGCTTAAATAAAAAAACAACCCTCCCTGCAAGCTGTTTTCAATTTCGCGGATCTAGGTATCTGTGCAGTTACTAAGATAGGGTTTAAAGTGGCAGAGAGTGACTCAGTAGTGCAAGGTTTCACTGCCTTCCACACTTTTAGACCACTAGCTGTACATACAAGGGTTAAATGAGGTGGTGTCTCAATATACATCAGTAACAAGTGTAACTCTAGGGTGGTCAAGGAAGATGACATGCAGGAATTCTTCCACGTGCAGATCACCATAAATAAAATCCAACGTTATATCCTTAGCCAGCTAACAGATAACCCTAAATGTCCCAAGAAACTCACAATGCATATTTTCACTTACTGGAGACACTTGCCATCCAACCTAACACCCTACTCATGGGATCTTTAATTGTCCCTCTATAGATTAGGAATCCTATATGGCCTGAAGTCTACAAGCATAGAGATTCCTAGCCTTTGTAAATACAAACATCCTTGATCAAATAGTGAATACACCAACTAGAGACTCTAACGTACTGGACCTCATGCTCACGAATATAGGAGAATGCTGGCTCCTCCCAATGTCTTGTCCTCCCTTGTATAAAGCCATAAAGCCGTCTTCTTCAAAATCAATATCAACTGCATAATACCATTAAAACCACTAACAGTTAGGAAGTATTCTAAAGCAAGTTGCTTGTTATTAAGTGATGGTTTGTCAAAATTCAATGCCCCTCCAAACCCTGAGAACACACCAGCCTATGCTGAATTGCTCTCAGAAATTCTGAACAGCAATATTAATACCTGCATAGCGCCTGCTTTACCTAACAGAAATAAACCCAGAACTAGGCCCAGAAACAAACTGCCCTGGTGGCATCACGAATTAAACAGGATACACAATAAAAGAAAAAAAGATATGGCAAAAATCAGGAAGGATAATCCCCATAAAGATAAAAACTGTCATATCAAAGTAAATAGGCAAATAAGATGGCTAATTAGGTCAAGGAAAGCCACCTTTTAGGTTAATATTTCCTCCCAGGTGAAAGATAACCACAAGGCCTACTAAAGCTATGTCGGAATCCTCAAGGGCAGCACACAGCAATGTGCTGAACTGCTGCTTAATGGTGCCACATTTTAATGAGCCTGGTAATATAGTGAACCTGTTAGAAGACAAATTCAGTTCCAACTTTACCCCCCTCACCCCAACCATCCCCCCATAAAACCCTTAAACATAAACCTCTCCAGCTATAACTAGGGAGCATGTACTGGCTGCACTCACTAAAGCCAAGAACACTTCCTCAGTGGACCCTCAATAACATCCCAAGATTCCTCCTAAAGAGTCTACAATATGACTTATCAGGACATCTGGAGTCATTATTTAACTATAATCTTAAAGCAGGCTTTGTGCCACATGAATGGAGGACTGTGATGGTCATTTCCCTTCATAATAGAGGACCTTCAACAGATCCTGAAAACTAAAGACATATTAGTCTGACTAGCCTTATCTGCAAAGCCATGGAATGAATTATCAAGTACATTATCAACAAAGACATAGGAAACCTCCAGTCACAGGATCCATCCCAGTTTGGCTTTGTCAAAGGAAGGTCATGTTTAGTGAATCTGGTGGACTTCTTTGAAAAGGTTACTAATGCAAAGGATGAGGGGAAAACTGCACCTACTGCTTTCCAAGATCTGGCTAAAGCATTTGGTACAATACCCCACTCAGACATTGTAAACGAACAACTTACAGAACTAGGTATAAACCCCTTTACAACACATAGAACAGCTAGTTGCTCAGTAATAGGACTCAGGAGGTTAGAATTTGTGAGGCCACCTCCACAAAAATACCAGTCATCAGTTGATTCCCTCAGGGCTCTGTGCTTGGATCACTCCTCTTTGGTATCTACTTCTCAGATGTCAAAGCCAATGATAACGATCTTTGGCTAATCAAGTTTGAAGATGATTGCAAGCTAGGAGCAATCATTGAATCCTACCAAGATTAGAACACTCTTTGAGAAGGCCTAATACAGGCAAAAGATTGGTGTCAAAGTTTTGGCTTAAAACTGAATACCAAGAAATGCATTGTAGTCTGCCACTCCAGGTAAACATGCCATCAATAAAACATAATTAAAAATGTTTTCACTACTTAGGGATCTGGAAACATATGTAGATAGTAACCTAGCCTTTGGCCAACATCTATCCAAGGTAGTAAGTAAATCCTTCAATGTTGCTCAACCTATAAGCATGGACATGGCATCTAGATCCAGAGAGGTCATCATAGCACTGCACTCGGCCCCTATCAAGCCCATCATAAAGTAGAGTGCCACCTCCTGAATGTACCTGACCAGACACATGCAGCAACTGTAACATCCACAAAGGTTTCTTGCAAATAGAATACAGGGAGTAAACACAATGTCCTACACTGATCATACAGATCTCTGAGAGGTGATCTTTGCCTGGTATACAAGGCATCCCTGGACCCTGTTTTCATGAATCTTTTCCACATCCCCAAAATAAACAGCATCAGAACTGCTAGATTAAAAAACATAAGGGGGAACTCAATAAAGCCTACACAGAATGATTTTCCATGTAGGCATAGTGGCATGGAGTTTGCACAGAAGTAAGCAGCCATGCAATCCAGTAAACAGAGCAGAGGGGTGTGCACAAGCTTGCAGATATGGAATTCTCCGTGGCATGCAAATCACCTCATAAGCAG
The DNA here is from genome assembly GCF_019279795.1 of Protopterus annectens. Taxonomy (NCBI): domain Eukaryota; kingdom Metazoa; phylum Chordata; order Ceratodontiformes; family Protopteridae; genus Protopterus; species Protopterus annectens. The sequence goes on along the minus strand of NC_056731.1, from coordinate 1,725,113,433 downwards.
GTGAATTGTATGCAAGTGAGGGTGCTGGAGTGATCCAGCAAGCAGATAGGCAGTCCTGCAGACCCGGTATTGGTGTTTGAAGTGTACACAGAAAATTTCAGTGTACAAGAAAGTAAGAATGGAACAGGGGCTATAAAAGCCCATTTAGAAGGTCAGAAATTGCATAGTAGGCATAGGTATCTGCAAAACTATGCCCTGGGTGTCCAACAAATAATGCAAAGTAATGTAATAAATTAATTTTTTTAATACCTATATTACATTTGCATAGCTCTCAGCAGTGTGCAAATGTGCCATTATGCAAAAAAAACATTAAAAAGAATAAAAACTAAAAATAAGAAATATGTGAGAATAATGCATTATAGGGCCCTGCATGGAGTATGTACAATGGTACATGTCAGTGGTTGCAAAGGAGGAAGGCCCTGGAATAGTGAATTATCTAGGTTGTGTGCACAAATTTGTATATCAATGAGGTGGGGTTACTGCATAGCAAAAATGGGCTACTGTGTCCGCAGATAAAATCCATGTAGCACTAGAATCATGTTGGTGTCCACAGAAGAGCTTGCTGACATCAAAAGGGGATGTGTCGCTATATGTTTAACATGATTGGAGCTCATGTCTCTCAGTTAATCGGGGGGGGGTGTCCAGTGTTGTTAAGCTTTGTTTAACTACAGGGCACATGTTTTAGCTGGTTTGAGCTATGCTGAGCATGCCTTTGCATTGGGGTGTGTCTATTGACTGGTGAGCATTGTTTATAAGTGTGGTGTGGGTTTGTGTGCCACGCCGCAGTTTATAGCAGGGAAGGTAGTTAAAAGAAAAAAAAAAAGAAATTGCCTGGGAAAGCCAGTCATGTATAAAATGCTGATAACCCCTGTTGCACTTACAGTGGGCCATTCAAACCCCTCAGTGATGTACCTGGCTGGTGGAATGCATCATAAGTTATCCAATCACACAGGCTGCATCTGCAGCAGAGCACTATAAAGTATGCATACACCCTACAATCTGATTTTTCCACCATACTCTGTACCATTGTAGTACAGATTTGGAAATTTTAACTGACAGAATGCTATGGGCTCCTGCTGCTCTGCTACATCTGTCTGTGCTAGAGGCTGAGGTCAGTGCTGATGCTGACACTGACAATTGGCCTAGACTGAGAAGGGGAAGAGTGTTAAGATGCAGGGTAACCTTCTAGGAGCTACATGAGCTAGAGATTGTAGAACATTACAGGGTGGACAGGGACATACTACAAGAACTGACTGAGCTGCCGTCCTCAACTCAGACCCAGAGCCAACAGAGGGGAACCCATCCCAGTGGAAATAAAGATATGTGTTGCCCTTAGAATACTAGCTACAGGTACTTTTCAAAGACCAAATGGACATGATGGGGGTCTCATAGGCATCTGCATCAATCCTGCAGTAGTGGGTGCCATAGCCTACACTCATGTACACATTAAAGCACTGCTCAGTGTGGAGGGTAGAGCCTACATGAACTGCAAGGGATATCACTCCATCAACTGCCAGGTTGTGTGCAATGCCTAGGAAATCATCATGAATGTATGTGCTTGCAGCCCTGGCAATTATCATGAGTCCTATATCTGGTACTCTTCACAGCTGTACCAGATGTTTGCCATGGTGTAAAGGCCATCACTTAACTGTGTCAGTATGGGCAGCAATTCATTGGTTTCCATTTAGTAGTATACTGTGACACGCCTGCACTGTCCCAGTAATCAAGGGGAATCAATCCTCACCAGTGAGGGAAGTGCACAATGGGAGGATGACAAGTGCACACACAGTAAAGTACAATTTCCCTTAAGAGCACACAGAGATCACAATCAGTCTGGGGCTGGTTTCTCCCTCTCTCTTCAGATCCCCAATAAGACTCCCCACTGATACAGCTATAGGGTTCAGATCTCAGCTGAAAGGTCAAGCCAAAACCTCCAGCAACCTCTCTGTCCAACCACTCCTTCATGTCACTGCCCAAGTAGCTGACACACACACACTTTGAGATTTGATTTATATACAAACACACACAGACACTCCTGGGGAATGCTGCCACAGGTTTACTAGCTATGCCCCCTTATGCCCAGACTATAAGGTAGAAATCACTGTCACCAACCACCCTTACTTATCAGCTACTAAGGGCCCTTCCCAAAGGGTAACCAATTCTACTTGTAATCTTACTATTATCCAAATGGTAAATGTGTCCAAGACTAAGGCTATTTAAGAGTGGCCTGTACAGTGCTGCCAAATACATGCAAGTACTTTAAGAGCTTAAATATCTCTAAACAAAACCAGCCACAAATAAAAGGTTTAAATATATTTAATAATAAATAATAAAAGCACAAGACAATACTTAATAACTCAGCACAGTGACAACAGAGTTCAGAATCATAGGAAATACTTTAAAACAACATTGCAGGACAGTCTCACATAAATGCAGAAAACGTCTAGATTGATCTTACTATTTTCCCTTTTATCTCTAAGCGAAAATCACTATAATCTAGTACTTACTATTAGCAAGGCAAATACAAGTGCCGAATGGATGTTTCCAGGACCAAGACAAGATACAAAATGCACAGACTTTCTCCCTGAGATAGCTCATAAGTTACTAACAAACATTTCTGCTGGGTCATCTCAGATTACATAATTCTTGTCAACTCTGCTTTTAGTTTTCAGGCCAACAGGAACTTAAAATATAGCATCTCAGTGTCAAGAGCACTTATCTCTTAAGACACCTTCACTTATCTGTTAGAAACCTGCCTGGAAATGGAAATTGTAAAACTTTTACCTTGGAAACCTGTAATTATTTCTGTTTCGAGACAATAGAAATAATTTCCACCTCCAGACCTTCTGTCTCTTAGCTGAGTAAACTAACTTTATAGCATATTGTAAAACTCTTTACTTATTTTCTTAGAGTTTGCAAGTTAACTCTCTATATTCCAGCTTTTGCCATCAACACATACATTTGATAGGCATGTAGTTTATACACATTTCTGCTCATTTCCAGCAGGGTGCACTGTGGTTACATTCTTGAAGCTCAGTACAGAACATACAGTTTTCTTACATTTGTAGACAAGCCTATGTATCATATTAATATTTACAATGATCTAGAATTATTTACAAAATTCTAGCTTGCTGGGCTGGCAGCCTTCACATATACTACCGGAAAAACACAACCGTATGAGGAGCACAGTCAACATATTGGGTGGAATGCTGGACATTCAGCAAAACATGTACAGTCAGAAATGTGAAGACTTTCACCATGTGTGTGATGTTTTACATTATGTACCCCAGTCACCTCATACCTACCACCGCTTAGAGCAGAAAATCTGGACAAACCCATGAACAGTAGTGGGACAAAGACCCAAATATAAGGAGAATGTTCAACTATTGGCCAGAGGAATGTAAAAAGTTCAGAGAATAACAGGTCATGCAGTAGTATGGGTTTTCTGGTGTGTATGGAGTCAGTAATTCAAATATCTGTCATCATTTCCTAATGTCAATCTATAATGGTTTGCCACTGATGTAACAGAAAATCACAATGCTATGTAAAGCATACCATACATATTACAATCTGTACAGTTGCTAGTTATGAGTCATATATTACATTCTACATATGGCCAGGGAATCCCTTGGACAAAATATCAGGGAGGTGCTGGACTGTTGAATCAGGTGCAATAGCCAATTGGCTGCAACACAATAAACCCAGACTGGAATACAGGTAGGTCTGACCTGGATTCACCTTGTAAGTACTGACAGTCACACTGGGCATGCTCCTACACTTAGCTAAATTGAGCCCACACCTGATGCCTCATCTGCCTAAAGAATTGATATGTGAAAATATGTATGTCCATACAGACAGCTATGTATACATATCTTTCTCTCCCTATACCACTCACACATGATCAACCTATCTATCATTATGTGGCATATGTGTGTGTGTGTGTGTGTGTGTGTGTGTGTGTGTGTGTGTGTGTGTGTGTGTGTGTGTATATATATATATATATATATATATATATATATATATATATATATATATATAAAATGTATTTATAAATATATATATATATATATATATATATAAAAATATTTATATAGATATATATATATATATATATATATATATATATATATATATATATATATATATATGTGTATACACATGTTTATATGTGTGTGGGGATGCACAAATGTCCACACCTACATGCAGAATGCTGCGGTTATCTGCACCTACACATATAACAGTTGTCTGATGGTAAAAGACCAAGGCCACATAATGACATAATCCACCCAACCACAGAACTTTGTGCCTGTGAAATGTCATCCTGTAGACAGACAATGGTGAGCAGGTGTTGTGATGTGCAATGGCTTCAACACAGGACTTGGACAGGCCATATTGTCAGTGGACAATTATCCGCCTAGCAAAGTGCAACTGGCCAGAATTTACGATACTGGTAACCATGCACACATAGCAGGGGTATTAACAGGTATGCCTCTGCTAGGACACTAGATACAATAACAGCATAAAGCAGGATCACTCTGCAGGCCACCCAGGCTGTGTAAGGCAAGGCCAGTTTGTGTAACCCACAAGTACTGTGGCTACAGACACATGTACATCACATGTAACTGGTGGCACCTGCAATTAGAACTGAGAACTGTAGTGTGCAATAGTAGTTAGGTATGGGTTCTAATCTCACATCCGCACCCGTGTGTGTGTGTGTGTGTGTGTGCGTGTGTGTGCGTGTGTGCGTGTGTGTGTGTGTGTGTGTATATTTCCTGTACAGTGGTACAGACATGCCCATCTGGCCTATCTCTGTGCAATGGCCAATCATTTTACGGCCCTGTGATGACTAGCATCCTCCTCAACATTGACCCCCTTGTCAACACCTGTTGATGTCATTCTTCCTAACAGCACTGGCTGACAATGTCTAAACAGATAAGCTCTCTGGTGCATGTGATAGGTACATAGTGCTATAGTGTATACTAATAGATAGGTAGAGTTCTAATATCATTAAGGCAACTATGTGTGTGTGAGTGTACAAATATATTCCCATGCAGCAGTACACCTATGGCTATATGGGTGTGCAATTGTCATGCATTTTCCTGCCTTGTCACTAGCTCCTGGCCCTAAATAGCCCACATCTACCCAGGCATACATGCTGTCCACAACCACATGTATTTGTATGTACAGAATACACAAGTGACTCCTATCAAGGGTAGCAGGCCTTGTCACAGGGTATACATGCAAGATTATGCTGACTGCCCCCATTGTTCCCGATGCACTGTTCTACACACATGCACTTAGGTAACCATGCACATATACAGCTGTACCTTGCTGATGTCATATTTCTGCTGTGCTGCCATGCTGTCCTGTGCCACTCTATTGCTGCCAAGTCAACATAGCTTAGCCACTCAGACCCCTGGAATAGAAACATACACAGTTCTGTGAGACACCTGTTATTCTGCAACACTACCACCAATATAACATCATGCAACAAAGGTATACAGACTTTGATGTGTACTAATGGCACATACCAGCATACAGCACCTGTAATGGCATAACACTGCCACACTAAAAAAAAACATGTCATGTAATATAGTCACCCTGTGCATCAGACACAGATTTGCATTTGCCTGCATCAGTGGTATGGATGGCAGGGATATGGCACAAGTATCATCACATGCACAGGGTATGGTGTGGGGGTGCCAGAGGCCTAGGTTGTGACAAACAGTTCACAGCATGTGTGCGAGTCAGGAAAGGGTGCTACTTAGCTGGGCCATGGAGAGGTGCCATATGTGCCTGTTGGTGACCTGCATATGACAGTGATATTTGACTGTGTGCGTGTACACAGTCAAGCCAAGTGCTAGCCCTACACATGTGTATGTTGTATAGCTATGGACCATACAAGGTAGAGTGGACAGTCCACCGTCTCCACCCAAGAGCACGGGAACTGGCTCTGCTAGGAGTGGCACTGACACCACCATACCCATTTTCAGATATAATGCTAGTTGCTAACGGTGACTGGTGTCTGCTGGGCACCCAGAAACACATGCTCATGGCCTACCACATTGTGGTGTGGACAACACACTTTCTTCTCTAGTGCTGGAGGTACTGCCACTATGGGATTGTGCATGTGCATGGCCATGTGGCCTCTCAGTAGATGGTGTTGCTGACCTGCTTCCACATGTTTGATGCCTTACTCCCACCAGATGTTCCAGCACAGGCAATGTGTGGTCAAAGACTGAAACTGTCTTACCCCACTGTCTGTCCACTACATCAGTGAAATGATCCATGGTGTCACCAATGTGGTGGAGGGAGTCATGGTAGTCAGATTGTGCTGCATCCATGATCCTGAGAACCCATCTGGTGTTGCAGTCAGAATGTGCCTGTGCCTCCGTGACATACCGAAACATGCATCGAGTGACCCATGATGTGACACCTGTGACAGCTGGTAGATGGGAAGCAGTCATCCTTCAAGCACTCCTGTCAATCTGCCTGTGTTGGACCTCGCCAGTTCTCTGGCTATGGCTAGTGTCTATAGTCACTGATGCCATTGTTGCCACACTCTCCTGTTCGATGTCACCACACTTGGACCATCCGATGTCTGTGGCCGCAGGGGACTGGGTATGTGTTAGCATACTGACTGTGTGCAGGGACACTGGAGGAGGAAGTGGAATGTCAACCCACGGGACAGATGCATCCCCCAACAGCCTCACTTGCTCCTCACTATGGCCACCATCATCATCAAGTCCGATGAGACACTGGCATCAGGTTTGAGGAGGACACACTCCAATCTCCGTGTCCACCTTTGAGGAGAAAGACAAAATAAGTACACTACTACCTGCATTATTTTTTATGGTAATCCACACACATACACCTACAGGTCAGGAGCCACATCTGCATTACACATGACACATCTTATTTCTGATCCCATACACAGCACACAAGCAGAGTGCAGCATGCACAGACAAGACAGGCCCTTTATAATATGCACTGCAGCTGCAGCCAGTTAATGTTGCCAGTACTATACACCTGTGCATTATGCAATATGTCAGTGTATGTGATAGACCTACACCTAAAACACAGCGCAGCCAACTTGGGCATACTATGCCAGTTCTAGTATCACTGCCTCAGGTATGTACCATTTCCATATTGTGTGAACAGGCATCTGTGACTGAGAGTGATTGCCTCCTGTACAGCAGACTGCATAGATATTCTCAAATATAAGTGCAGATGTGTTACTCCTTCTGTAAATACACAACTGTGATTACCCATTCAATGCAGGTCAGTTAACCCCTCCAAAATTGACCTTACAAGTATTGTTCTTTAGATAAGCATAACAGTTGTGCCTAGGGCAAAATGTCAGCTGTTAACATTCCTAGGTTATATATGATCTGTACAACAACAGTTTAAACTTACCAAGTACAGAAGCTTGGACTCTGGCAACACCTGACATACCTATAGAAATGTGAGGGAGAGGTATTGTCAGCAATACCAAATGTGGCATTGTCACAGGGTAATATGTGAGTATATCAGCATGTGCAGTAACTAATGTGATACTGCCTACATTGCTGACATTCTGAGTATGTGTCCACAACTGTGCGTTAAAACCAAACCATCCCACAATGCAGATAAACCTGACACCCATGTACTGGCATGCAGAGGCTGCCACAATGGCTGATACAGTATTACACTGATGACAACAGGAAGCTTACCTGGATGCTCCTCTGCTGTTGATGGCATGGCACCCACCTCCATGATGTATGTGGTGATGGATGCTTGGGAGCTGGTGGTTGTTCCCAGGTTTGTCAAGAATTCTTCTGTGGCCAAGATTGGTTGCTCTGCTGCAGGCCATCTACCGGAGGTAGCATAGTCCCTGGCCACAGTGGCAGCCCTTTGCCATGCAGCATTGACCATATCTGTGGCCCAGTGTCAGACCTGCTCATAGGTTCTATCCTGCATGCCTAGTTGGTTGACTACTTTGATGAGGGATGCCAACAGTGCTGCACATTGGTCACGATTTCTGTGAGTCCTGGACAGCAGAAGGTTGTGATGCATTCTGAGGCCATCCAGGATGACATTATTTTCAGCCTCTGAAAATGGCGGGTGCCTCCTTCAATACATCCTTTCTGAAAGACAACAAGAAGGGATCACATCACACTAATATCCACTATGTACAGACACTGAACATCCAAACTGGCCTGCACTATCCACTGCTACTTCCCACACCATACCCCACAGTCTATCAACACACTATGTATGCCACTATCACCAACATAGTAGCAATGCCAGTTATATCCTTGTGTGCCATGACAGAGTGTGCTGTATATCTCTAAACCCATCAATGCTGTCTATTGTGGTATGTCCTCTGTTGGCAAACTCCCACTACTATGTCATACGGCCACTGTCAGACATTATTACAAGTATATGATGATGGTCCAGCAACATCAGTGTGCCACAGTGATGGACAGCGATGCAGACCTGCTGTAGTATATCGTCCCTGTATGCATCATACTTCTCCAGTACACAGATATTTGCTGAATGTCTATGTGTACCTTATATATGTGGACCTTTGGGCACAAACTTGTGGACGTCTGACAAGCGATTGGCCAATAATTGATGGTTGTTCTCATAGTATTGAGAATCTAGTTGTCACATGCCAGAACCCTCAGAAAACAGTTATGCTACAGTAATATCTGTTAATCTATTCATACTCTTACTTTATGTAACCAATATGTACACTCTGTTGCTGAGGTTTGGGCTGTGTCCCCCAGTAATAATGGCTATGACCTGACTTCCTGCTGTAGAGGGTTGCCAATATATAATAGCTATAGCTCTCAAGCAATGATATACAAATGTCGACTAAACTGTGACCAAGCCAGAGTACATCAGGGACAGTCAGGGACACCTTTACAATGTCTGAACTATTCCTGTGTGACATTCACAGACTAGGAGGAGGTGAATGACAGTACATCATGTGATATGACAGCTGTGCCCACCCTTACTTACTGTCAATATGTCTAAAACATAATTCAGTAGAATTCATACAGGAGCCAACCATTGTCAGAGGGAGCGAGAGAGCCATAGCTGTGCTGTAATTCACAGCAGGCACAGATGAGAGGCATGCCTGTAGCTGATGAACAGTAGAGTATCAACTACATGTCATTTTCAGAGATGTACTACAGGCCTCTTGGTGTAATCCCTATTCCCCATAACTGCATCCTTCCATTTGTATCCCATTATATGGGGACTTATATTACGTACCTGGTATAGTGACGTTTGTGAAGAAATCCTCAAGAAAAATGCTTAGTGAATCACAGTCTGTCTTGGTAAAGCAAGTTACAGACCTGTTTCCCATAGGCAGTTGCTTGCCTTTTGTAGATAATGATCATTAACAGGTAATTGCTTGTGCGCCAATCTGTGCGTCAGACTTGCTAATTGCATCAAGAACAGCTGGGTTGCAGTTTCATTAGCCAATTGCATGGTACAACAGTGCAATATTTAGGGCCTTCATAAAGTCCTTGGCCCCTTTCTTAGCCTGTAGGTGTGGAGAGTACAGCATCACACTGGATAGGTATAAATACTGTCCACTGTTGAGATTTATGAGGTATGTCCACAGTTTGGCATCCTATGTTTGGCCATTGTCAAATGACTTTATGATTATCTTGCAGTTCAGTGTTAAACACTATGGGTTAGGTTAGTAAGGGGGAAGAGACATGTGAGTGTCAGACATCATCCCCATCAGAATATGCATGCTGCTGCAGTAGCTGCTGGTTTACCAGCTCTGTACTTTTGTAGGGGCAGATTGCAACACATGTCCCTGTTTCTTGACCTATGCCCCCCCACACCTTTATGTATGGCTGTTGTGTGGATCCCTTGTTCTAGGGGGTTGTGAGGTATGGTAGGTCTGTAGCAGGTAGCATAACATACAGCTGCATATGTTGCAGCTTGCAGTTGCTGTTTTTTGCCTAAGACTCATAGTGGATAGACTGTACATGTTGGAGGACAGCAAGCTGTTTGTGTCACTGAGGGAGCAGTGTCAGCTCTGCCATCACAACAGAGCTAGGGTGAGTGTACTCATAACAATCCATTTGAGACATGTGCTTAAGTTACATCTGTTATGTAAGAGTGCCGCTCAGGGAGTACTAGGTGACATATAGGTATGCTATATGAATATGTGCAATGTGCCCCTACCTACAGGCTCTTTGACTTGCTAACATGGGTAGCAGTTAATTTAGTAGCAGCAACCTGTTTTGGTTAAAATTGCATGACTCAGTCATTATTTACTGTACTCACAAGAATGTAATTGAAGTACAACACACTGGATTCGAGCCCAGGATTGTGAGTGAAAAACTGTACTACATGGATGGCATTTAACAGACTGAGCCACTGCTGCAGCAGGTGTATTTGCAAGATACATGTGCATGCATACAGTCTGTGACACAGGAATGGCATTAGAATGTGTTTCCTGATGAGTATGAGGTGCAACACTCAAATGTCTGTCATGATTTTCTAACTTCAGTCTTTAATGACTTGCCAGTACTTTAGCAGACAGATATGTTTTTGTGAAACTGTGCCAAAACTAGTAGGCACAACTGTGGACATTCTGCAACAGTCTGTACAGTTGACAGCTATAGCTGCTATCCCAGGCCTCATGTACATCCATTAATATTTATTTGGCTGTTTACTGATCTAGTGTCTGCATCAGAGTCCCAAGTACATGGCCAATTTCCCCATAATATGTACTTGCAGTGTGTCAGTGGCAATCAAGATATGTTGGTGGAAACACCTGCTTTAGTTCAGAGCTAAGTGGCCTAGTGGGCTAATGCACTGTCCTGTAAATGACAGGGGCCAGGGTTCAAGTCATGGTAAGGGTGGTTATTTTTCAGATGTGCCTACCAATGTGAGAAACACATAAGATGATTAAGGCACATTGAAACAGTTTTAAGCAGGTTTATCACTCGCAGCTTATCTCCACTTAAACCCACACTAAAAATAAAAAAATAAAGAAAAGAAAAAAAGAGTGATAGGAAAGTGATAAAATGGGGGCAAGCAGGGAGAAAACATACCAAAAAGCAGGTAGAGATCTGCAGGATGTGTGTAGGAAAGGATCATAGCTCTCCATTTCTTCTACAACAACAGCTGTGCAGGTTTTACAGAATTTGGAATTTGGAGCCACAAACCACAGAGAGAGGGGTAAGGGCAGCATAAATGTGTTGAATGATTACTGTAATAATTAGTTATGTTCAGTGGACACATGTGCGAAATGAAGTGCTATGTATGGAGCGATTTTTTTTTATTTTTGTGGGACAGGTGCCCCCCCCTTTTTTTTAAGAAGAGAGGAATGTTTGGGAAGGGATATAGGTACATGTGGGGAGGTAAGTCGGGTAGGAGAAGTTGCATTTATTGACAGACAAGACAGCATACAAGGGAAGTGTGTGACACATGAGGGGGGTAAAAACTTTGAATGGGGAGGGTGTTGTGGAATCAGAGGTCTATGTGCCCCCCACATGGCAGCAGTGTGACTGAGCTCCCTACTCATGGGCAGTCAACACTGCTGTTTCACTGCCCCAGAGGTGGCTGTGCTGGAGTCTGGTTGCCGGGGCCACCAGGCCCCCTCCAGGTTAGTGAGTCTGCCCTCAGTCCAGCACAGGTGTTGCTCATACACATGATGAACTTTCCTGTGCACCACTAGTAGCTGATCCTGAATGACAACCCCTCCTTCTCCCCCACTCCCAGGGAGTGTGTCCCCTGAGGTGGTTCCACCCATAGTTGGTGCAGGGCCAGTGGAGGGGCACTACCGTCTTGCCATCGGCAGCTGAGATAGGGTATGCAGATGACCAGAAACTGGCCTACCCAGTCGAGCTGTGGTGTTAAGGTATTTCAATGTGTATAGGTTAGTAATGAACAAACCATTTAGTTAGTTATAACAGCATGCCAGAATTCTGCAAATAACCCAGTAACTTAACACTGCATAGTATATGGAACACAACAATAAGATAACAGTCAGTATAGTAATGGCTTGCCAATAACAGTTACTGCTTAAGGCCAACAGCATAGGTAATTCAACAAGATATGTTGGTATGCAACCATTGTAATACATAGCAATAATAAAACAGAAGGCTCAACATAACATTTAGGGAGCAACATATGTTAATAGTAAACCATATTCAATGTATAACAATAATAAATTATTGTGAAGATAAGGTTGGGGGAGAGAGAAATACAGTCCATTAATACCAGTATAGGCTATATAGTCTGCAACAGTACTGTAATATACTCTACAGGTCTGCCCTTCCTTTATGTATAACAGTGCCCTATAGCTGCTGTAGCACATACATACTTCCCAAGCTATCCACATGGGACAGTATAGGCCAAGCAGTAACACCTGAAGCTACACAACTACAGAGGACTATTACATGTCAGGTGGACCTATATAACTACCAAGGTGCACTGTGGACTGATGTAGTGTCTGTGCTATTGACATTATCATGGCGATTGTAGATCTGTGACAGAAAGATTAGGCAACAGTGATTACAGTCTGGGACAGCATAACACTTGAGAGACATGTATCATGTACAGTACAGAAAGTATACAACTATCATGCCGTTCTTGGCAGACATGGGGTTAGACTGTTAGCAAACATTCAGAGACACACTAGGCATTCAGCTATACCAAGATTACACATTTTATTTAATGTATTAACGTTTATTAGGATTGTACTTTTTGCCTTTATTTCATGATGTCTTATCACATTCCTGATCAATGCTGTTAACACGCTTTTATATCTGAACACACAAATTATTAACCTATAATAAGGGCTACTGCACCCATTTACCTGTAATTCCAGTGACGACATCTGTTAACAATACATAACTGATTCAGTAATATTTACTAGTAAGTGTCACTGGATTTGAACCCTGGTCTGTGTGTGACAAAATGTACATCACACACACAGCATTTACCACTGCTATTGACTGACCAATATTTGCCTAGCGCTCACATGGAAACAACATATGACCTGATATTAGTAATACAGTTTATACAAGACTGCAGTGACACTTGAACACACATGCATGAGATTCATGCATAACAGGGATACTAGTTAAACTGTACATTAATACTGTAGTTTTATTGGCCATTTTGGGTCAATTCCAAAACTCCTTCATCTTCCTCTCTTAAAACCTGGTTGCCTCGTGGTTTTGGCATCTTTTCAGGCTTGTTGGCTGTTGGTGAAGGACCCACCAAGAGGAGAAAACGCTGAGAGAAGAAAGGAGCCACTTTTGAGATTTTAAGTATTTTTCCTCTGTTTATTTGCTAAGTTTTTCTGCATAGCCGCCTATTTTGAGCATTTTCTGGCTTGTTAAACTTGATTTCTGCATTAGTAACTGTATTTAGAGCACAACCTAGAGCTGTTTACTGAATTTCCTGTTTGCACTTATTTTTAAAATCGTTTTTTTCTCAAAACTTGCATTTTATCTGTCTTTGGCCTATCACTCTTGTGTGGGGTCATTTACTGCACTGTTATAACTTGTTGATACCTGTGAACCTCTGCTATCTCTGAAAAAACAAAAAAAACAAAAAAAATCTTGCTTTTTTCCCACTTTTCTGGCATTTAAAAAAGTTCAGTTACAGGCTTGCTGTTCTTGAACTGTTTGTAAGTTTCTGTGAGGCCATTTTTTGCTTGGGCTAAAGGGAAGTCTCTCTGTTGATCAGTGGCAGTGAAAAACATTGAGCAGCCTGCCTGCCCCTGTGGGAGTGGTTACTGACTTGAAACTGTAGTTTTATTGGCCATTTTGGGTCAATTCCAAAACTCCTTCATCTTCCTCTCTTAAAACCCTCTTTTGCGCGGTTTTGCACGATTTTGTGCATAGTGCAACAGCGGGCAGCGTCGCCTAATTGGGTTTAAACTATTCCTGACTCCACAAAGTCTGCTCTTCACTTTTTCCCGTAGAACTGCTCTATCTCTCAATTTAAACACCATATTCTCATTCTAAGGCCCTTCACTGGTCCAATTAAGTAATCCTACAAGTTAGCACTATTAAACCATAAGCACTACTTACTCTTATACTCTCTACGATTACCCTGTCCTCTATTGGTACATCTTAAATTCAGTTTCCCTATATTACTCTAGCATGTCCAAAGGTCAGTCAGTGGTTTCCTCTCCAGTCCAGCTGGTGAATCTGGGAATTTTGAGGCAACGTTACAACTGTCTCATGTACACGGACAACCCTCTCCTCCTCCAAACAGATTCAAATATATGTGAGAGATGCAACTATTTAGACAAACTGGATGCTGAGCTCTCTCATCTCAAAACTGGTGTAACCAGTCAGGAGGAGAAGGTAACCTCACACAACACAATTCCAGTATCACATAGTCCCACCACATCAGCGAACCAAACACATAAATACACAAAAACATACTCGGAGGCTCTAAATAAAAATCTACCTAAGCAACAGAGACCTCCAAAGCAGACATCCAAGCAAACGCTACCTCAAAACAAAACACGCACAACACATAGCCCACAAAGTCAGTGTGCCAAGCAGCCACAGCCCTTAAGGCTGAATAACACACCTGATACTCTTGTAATAGGTGACTCAATTGTCAGACACACTGACATCCCGCTCACCAGGCTGAATAAAGAGAAGGTCATGGTGAGCTGCTTGGTGGGTGCTAGGATCTGCCACATAACGCAAGCACTCAGGTCACTCCAAAGCAAATACAAATATGACTCAGTCATTGTACATGCTGATGTGAATGACCTGAGACATACCTCCCTGGACTACATGAAAAGAGACATAGAGGAGCTCTCTGATCATATAGCCCAGGCTGGTATGACCCTGACCTTGAGCAGCATCTTACCCTCACCTAGAATGATGCCACAGTACAAAGACAAAATGATCGATTTTAACAATTGGCTAAAATTTTGGTGTCATTCAAAGGGGATCCAGTGTCTGTCAGCCTGGGATGACATGCTCAACAAGCCACGTTGCTTCGCTAGGGATGGCTTGCACCTGTCACCACTGGGCTTTTGGATATTGGCAAAGGCTCTTGCCACCCCCATAGTGCCTTTTTTAGGCAAGGCTTAAAAGTCAAACCCACCTCCATAGACAGCACAAGGAACAAGAAACTAAGGGTAATGCTGCTTAACGCCAGAAGTCTTAACCTCAAGATGCACGCACTCGAAGCTCTCCTCAGTATGGAGAACATCAATATCTGTGCAGTGACAGAAACCTGGTTCAAGGCTCCAGAGAGCACCACAGCACTACCAGGCTATACCTCATATCATGCTTTTAGGCCCCAAAACCCGGACCAAACCACAAAAGGAGGGGGAGTTTCCATATTTATCAAGGATATCCACACCTCCAGGTTAGTGGCATTGCACGAAGTATCGCAGACCATCCATGTGCAACTAACAGTGGGCAAGACTGCTTTTCAGTTTATAGCATCCTACAGACCACCCTCTCAAAGTCAGGAATCCCACTCGGCTTTCCTGAAAACATTGGAGAACATGAAGATCTCTCCGAACACCATTATATTGGGTGACTTCAACTACCCAAACATTGACTGGGAGCACTACTCAAGCCCCAGCACCTTAGCCCAAAGGTTCCTGGAAATTATAAACTCAAATGCTATGGAACAACTAGTCACCACTCCCACAAGAGGGGACAACATACTAGACCTGATCATTACCAACATGGGGACTCTATGCTCCACACCAGAAGTATATCCCACATTGGTAATATCAGACCATAAATTAATTTCACTGGATGTCCACATCCCGACCCCACCCCCAGCCCAGAAAACCACAGTGAAAAACTTCTCAAAAGCGAACTTCTCACTTCTCAAAACCGAAGTGGAATCCTTCAAGGCCCCAGGGCCAGTGGAAACTATGGCCCAAACTGCAGAATCCTATATAAACGCATTCTACGGACATCTCCAGGAATGCATGGATCATGCTATCCCAAACAAAACCAAGACTCAATCATCCAAAGGCAGGCGTCCAGTCTGGTGGACCCCTGCCATAAATAAACTGTACAACTGAAGGAGGAAGCTACTACATGATAGAGCAAAATCCCTAATAGGGAAGGCATCTCTGATCAGTACTAGCAAAAAATTACAATCCCTCATAAAATCCTACAAGGCCAGCTTCGAGAGAAAAATTGCACAGGACATCAAAGACAATCATAAGGCTTTTTTCAGTTATGTTAGAAACCCGGGATGCAACTCCCAGACTTGTTCTGAGTTGATTCTAAATGACAAAAAATACACTGAACCCACAGACATCGCCAATATCCTGGCAGACAGGTACAGTGCAAACTTCTCCACCCCCTCCCCCCCAAAAGAGCAAGTATCTATCCCAGCAGAGGGCTGCCTCCCAAACATCTCTGATGCTCAGGTGAAGGCTGCCCTCTCCAAAGCAAAAAACACTACTTCCATGGGACCAGATGGCATCCCAGGTTGCGTCCTACATGAACTCCAAGAGGAACTAATCCCTCAAATAAAACAGCTATACAATCTCAGCCTCACTACAGGATATGTGCCCACGGAATGGCGTACAGCAACAGTGGTCCCACTCCACAAAGGTGGAGCCTCTATGGACCCTGGAAACTATTGCCCCATAAGCCTGACTAGCTTAGTCTGCAAGGCTATGGAGAGGATCATCATGGAGCTCATAAACAAAGACATTGGAGACCTACAGACACTAGATCCTACCCAGTTCGGCTTTGTCAAGGGCAGATCCTGCCTTTTGAACCTGGTTGACTTCTTTGAAACAGTCACCAAAGCCATAGATGAAGGGAAGGTAGTCCACACAGCCTATCTGGACCTTGCAAAGGCATTTGACACAATACCCCACTCGGGCATCATAGATAAGCTATCCAGCTTAAATATAAACCCCTATGTCACAAGATGGGTCGCAAACTGGCTCAAAGATAGAACCCACAGAGTGAGAGTTGCTGGAGCCATGTCAGACTCGAAACCGGTCACAAGTGGCATCCCACAGGGTTCTGTCCTGGGACCACTCTTGTTCGGTATATACTTTTCTGAGGTACAGGCAAACGTGGGAGGACTATGGCTCACCAGGTTCGCAGACGACTGCAAACTGGGCGCCATAATCAACTCTCCAGCTGACACAAACATCCTTCAAAAAGGTCTCACAGAGACAGATAACTGGTGCCAGCGCCATGGTTTAAAGCTAAATGCCAAAAAATGTATAGTCATACCCTTTGGCAAAAACAATGTGCCTACAAATTACCACATAGGCGGAAACCCATTAAGTACAGAGAAAGTTATTAGGGACCTGGGGACCCAAGTTGATAGCAATCTCTCCTTTGAAAACCACATTGCCAAAGTGGTTAGAAAGACCTTCTATATATCCCACCTCATCACAAAGGGTTTCACATCTAGATCAAGAGAGGTAATCGTGCCCCTTTATTCATCCCTCATCAGGCCCATCATAGAATACAATGCCCCTTTTGGGATGTACCTTACCCGACACCTGCAGCAATTATAAAGACCCCAAAAGTATCTCACCAAGAGGATCAAGGGTCTCAAACAGATGCCATATGCTGCTCGGTTAAAAAAACTCCAGCTCTACTCAATTGCATACCGCCTACTTTGAGGCGATCTATGCCTGACATACAAAGCTATGTCAAATCCAGAATTAATGGACATGCTCCACCTCAGTAAATCTAAATCCCTTAGAGCCACATGCTCGAGGGACTTGAACCTCAGCACAGAAATAAATAGAACTTGCTGGAGGGACAGGTTCATAACCCAGAGGCTCCCTTCGCTCTGGAATAGAATTCCAGTTCATGTGATGCAGAGCACCTCACTGAATCTCTTCAAGAAGAATCTCGATAGGTGGATGGGGGATCGTAGGTTTGTCCCAGGAATTACTCCCGTGTCACTATTAGACAGAGGCACAGTATACTAAACCTTAAAAAGGGCACAGTATACTCAAATCAAGGGGTGGCATAAGCCATACAGAATTGGGCTAGGCTTATAATTGCCTCAGGGCAGATAGCCTAGTATGAATCTATGAACCTATGAACCTAGAATACAGGTGTACACAATAAACTCTTAGTGGGTGGAAATATTTGTGACGTGCACACCATATCGGAGTATGGGGGTGGCTACCTGACCTATATACAGTTGCAGATATTATATTTGAGGTCTGCAGCTATTACAGTTTCATACTTGCCTGCAGCACTGTACTTTGGAGCAGGAATGCATATAGCTCAAATGCAATGGTTAACACATGACAATCTTGCTATATACAATACACCTTGGGTGTTCCTGGTATTGCTTCTGATGTTAATGCAGAACAAATGTCATTATGCATATATGTTATACTACAGCTCTAAATCTACAGTTAAGCATAACACTCTTCCTTAGCTAAACTTGAGTCACTTTGTGGTATTGTTTGTGTTTCTATTTCAGAGCAGATGTCATACTCAGTTTCATGAACAACAGCCCTACTTACACACATATTGCATAACACAACTTTATTAGGAATGCCTTCATGCAGTTATTAGCATATTTTCAAGTCTTTATTGCACAACAGTTTATATAATGCAGGTGTTGCAATATAGTTGCAAATTCACAATTATTGCAGTTGAAACTTTATTTCATTTACATTATCAGGTTTCATGCTTTAATCTTTATTGCACTATACTTGGCATTAGTCAGCTATTGCAGTACAGGCCTATATCTACATTCATTGCAATACACAAATCCATACTTTATACACCTACTGGCAGTGAGTAAATGAATTAGTGTATGTTGTATACTTGATTGCAAAGTAATGTGTATTCACCACACTCATGGCACAACATGTCCTGATGCCCTGCATGGGCCTCTAGTTTGCAAGCTCTCTACTCTGAGGCTGTAGGGAGAGTAGCACACTATTATGCATACCTGCCTATCACACATTCAGATTAGGTATTGGTAAAACAATGATAACACTACTTACAAACATGTGAGGCATTCCCATCCCGAGCATCCTGGACCAAGGTGTCCAGACGTCCGCTGCTTCAGATCATCATAATGGTGACAGACTTGCTCACTTGTGTGCAGGATACCTGCTGCACTGGTGAGATTGCATGCCAGCTGGTCCCAGCCCTCTGACTTGTACACCAATTCCTGGAACTGGCCCTAAGGCAGCCGGTGTTCGTGGTCTTTCATGAGGACTCCAACCATGACCCTGGACTCCAGAATGCTCCACCACTGTGACCAGAAGTGCACACCCTCTCCAAAACCTGCCATAGTTCCTGCACAGTTCAAACTCCAGCAGAATATGCTGTATTCCTGCCTAGTGCACTTAATATAGCCTGTTTTCCCACCCTTATGCACCATTGGGCCATTTTTAAAACTGAGGTGGATTGTGTAGCATCACACAAACCAGCTTAGTTGAGCTGAGCACTGCTTAAACTGGTAATGCTCAGCAATGCTTAGCAGTACTCAACCCAGCTAAGTGCAGACAAATGGTGCTTAAACAGAGATTGCTTTAGTGGTGCTTATCTTGACTTATCATGGCTTAGCAGAGCTTAGCTGAGCGCAGCACATCATGATTTAAAATAATTGGCATAATTTATATTTAGAAAATGATTGCTTAATTTCCCTTCCCTGTATTCAAACCCCACACCTACTACACCTAAAGCCATGACTCTAACCACTTGGCTGCATGGATATGGAGAATGCTGTTATACTTTTACATATACCTCTGAGCCAAGTTTAAGCACTGCTAAGTGCCGCACTGAGCAAACCTGCTATGCTGTGCTTAAAGTTGAATCATTAATTAAATGCATCCAGTTTCTATTTTTAGACATCTGGCATGTGTCAGTTGCTGCGCACCACACTGCACAAACTTAAAACAATATATTATTACATTGCATTTATTACTATCTGGCAATTGGACAGTGCAGGGGGTGTGATACTCATCTATGGACACAGTTACTGACAAACTCCCTACACTGATTCAATACTGCTTCTCTCTCTCAGTAATGAGCCTTCATTACTATGCATGGCGTGCTACCGAGAGAAATCTGCATACACGAATATGGTACCTTCCGTGCAGGCACATCACTATGCCTACATGGATTTTATTAAATCTGGGGAATAGGTTTTGCTTGTAACATAAGCAGGGCATGTTGGAAAGACAGAATATATTTCTCAGAGAATTTCCATTCTCTGGAATAGGCTCCCCATCCATGTGAATTATTGTTCCTCCCCATTTTACATGCAATCTGGACCAATGGACAGATAATTAGAAATTCATCCCTCCTATGTCTGTGATAGACAGATGCAGTCATTAAACTACCCCTTACATAAATCAAATTTGGGTTTTACATTTGTGTTGCATGGCTAGGCTTTTAAGGGCCCTAGTAGTCATTAGCTTAGTATACACCTATGAACCTATGAGTAATGAGCCACTTGAGCAAATGCTGTTTTGCGTAACTTTCATTTGGTCAACAAAGGTAAGTGGTGGTGCTGGGAGTGTGTATGTGCATTTCTATTGTTATGGTTAGGGTTAGGTAAGGGAATAGATGTTGTGGGTGTGTGAGAGTGTTTTAGGGATAGGCTAAGGGAACATATTCAAAGTGTGTGTGAATGTGAGTAGTTTACAGTTATCCCTATTTAAGCTCAACTTGGACAAATGAATGAGTAACTGGGAATTCACCCCTGGTTTTGCTCCTATGTCTCTGATGGGCAGAGACTGCCAGTAAATCACCCCCATAAATCAAATATAAATTGAATGTGTCGGTCATACTTGTGCTTTATGCCTAAGTATTTAAGGGACCAAGTGGTCATTAGCCTAGCATACACCTATGAGCCTATGAGAAATGAATCACTTATACAAATGCTGTTTGGGGTGATTTCCATTTGATTGACAAAGGTAAGTAGTGGGACTGGCAATCTGAGTTTGAGTGTGTGCATTTTGTGGTTAGGGTAAGGGATAGGTAAGAGGATATATTTTGTGAGTGTGCCTGTGTGCTGTAGGGATAGGGTAAGGGTTAGGAAAGAGGATATATTTAATGTGGACAGGAATGTGAGTGGTTTACACTTATGGTAAGGGTTAGGTAAGGGGATAGTGTGTGAGTGCTTGCATGTGTGTGTGTGATAGTGTGTGCCTGTGTGTGTCCAAGCTGTCTTGTGTAGTGGTAGTGTAATGAAAAAAGGATTTTTTAAGCTATGTTACACATTAGGGTTAGGGGTAGAGACAAGGTTAGGATTAAGGTTAACATGAATAACTAAAGTGGAACAGTAATGCGTGCTAATCTTAACGCTAAACCTTTCCCTAACCCTTACATGCAGCTTACATTAAAAAGCCCTTTCCATTACATTATCACTATTCTGACAAATGCAAGCTGTGTGTTTTGTTGGGTTTCATCAGAAAAGGAAATTTGATTCCTTTTTCAGTGTATACTATGTGGCAGTCTGTAATGCTGTCAATATTGTGAAAATAAATATACATATATACCCGAAACACAATAACAAATGAGCCATAATATGAGCCACAAACTTGTTGCTATATTTATTTGTCTTTTATTTAAAGAAGGTGCATGTAAAAGGTAAATTATTGAAACAGGAAATGCTACAGCTTATAATGTCTTTTAAATATAAAAAAACAAGGTTAGCTAGCAGGTCACTTTGCAGTTTCCTGCTTGTTGCCTCAAGTATCAGACTGAAATTCAGGTTCATATGTATGCAGATGATATCCTTTTTCCAATAGCTGGTATTGAACTACTGTGACACTGAAACAGACATGGCAAACAACCCAAGTGATTGGACTGCTTTTAATGCTTTTAGCAATGTGACCTTAGGGTATTGATTTATGGCTCATTCTAGAGATCCAGAGTGAAAGGGAACTGTGGTAATTAAGTTAGTATCTGCCTCTTTTCTAAAATAGTGCTGACTGGCAATAAAAAGAAACCCTTTACTTTTCCTCTCACTCTGTGAATTCACATGCAGGCACTGACCTTTGATCTTTTTCTTCTTTTCCTGAGCTGCAGCTGGTATTTTTCTTTCAGTGTGCCTTCAGGTGTTGATAGACCATGAAAGACTCATTAATTTCCCTGTCCAACACATTCATTACCATCCAGTGGTGCAGTGATATTATTTGTCTGTGTTTGTGTGTTTGTGTTCCTCTCACTCTTTGTGTGTGTGTGTGTGTGTGTGTGTGTGTGTGTGTGTGTGTGTGTGTGTGTGTGTGTGTGTGTGTGTGTGTATATATATATATGAAGATGTATATATATATATATATATATATATATATATATATATTATACAAGCAGATATTTATATGCATAACTATATGCTTGCACCTACACACACACACACACACACACACACACACACATATAAATGCATATAACTATAACTATATTGATTTATCAGTCTATATATATAATTTGGAGAATGTGCCTGTGTGTGTTTTGTTTTTAGTGTGTATATTTGTTTATGTGTGTCTATACCAAGAGCCACATCATTAAGAAGAATTGATGCTGACTCCATTACATTCTGCAGTGACAACGATGACATTTGGAATAAATACATACTTCAAAATAATAAAATATCTGAAGTGCTATTTATTAACAGCAAAAAGATTTCCATACAATTATAAATAAATAATTCAACAAGACTTCTGCACAGTTATAAATGCATATTTTTTCCTTTTTGGTTTTACTTTTTTCTTGCTTTGAAATGTCATAAAATATTTTCATTGTATTATAGGCCTATAAAAAACTTTAGTTTACTATATGCATTTGTAAACAATAGCACAATCGTCAATACTCTGCCACAAACCCAGCAGAGTCACTAATCAAAGACAAATTCAAATTTAGCAAACAGCCTGACTAGGCCACAAATTGCAAAATCAGCATAATACTGCCTCTGGAAATCTGTGGACTATATTTGTTTTTAATGTAAGTAGCATATGCCTACAGCAGAAATGCATGCCTCTCACACTTATTTAACAGAGGAACATAATTGCATAATGTATGCATGATATAAAATTCCAGCTGGTTTTCAGCATATTATTTGCACATTTTACTCAGCTCAGTTTAGACTACTGACGAGTTTATCTTGATTCTGGGAATTTAAACTGTGGACTTGATTCAGTATTTAAGGAAGGAACACAGAAAAATAAGTGTATTTGACTTTGAGGTTTCCCTTTCCACATAATAAATTATCAAGCCTTTCCACTGGCTAAACTTGCTCTTGTCTCATTTCATCACACAATGCATAATCCCAGCTTATGTACTTATTAAATAACCCATTTACTTCCTCATATATCTCATCTCATCCCTCTAACTTCTCTTCACTAACCATACTCCCTTCTAGTATTTACTAACTCCCCAGTCTGCTAACCTATCTACCTAAAATC
>NC_056731.1:1725030047-1725085047 GCF_019279795.1 Protopterus annectens | reverse complement strand
ATATCACTTTGATGTTTTCTGTTAGTAAAACAGCCATCAGTGTGTGTTTTTTTTTTCCTTGTAATTTCTAAAGGAAACAGCATCTGCTGCCTTTGCAGAAGCATGTGTTTGTTATTAGGATGCTTTGTCTGCCTTCTGGCCTATTGGAAAGTGTGAGATCTATAGTACATGTTGAAATCTATATAATTATTTAGACTGTTATAAGGATTGTGTCTTGTTTTACTTACTACCGTGTTGGTGTTAGGCTTACTGTACATATTGTAAATAGTTATATTTAGTTTATTTAAATTTAAAATTCACTGTATTCCTTGATTGTATCATATTTGAAAATGTATGATTTTTGTTGCTTTATTTTCTCATTTAAAAAATTGTTTAATAAAAATATTTCAGAAAAAAAAAAAAAAACATTTTTTTCACAATCTGTGCTGCCAGTATTGCAAGTCAGTATTTGGTTAAATTTGCATGAGGTAAATCTTTTTATAATTTTTTTAAATGCTTATTGTACTCTTCATGCAAGGCTCTAATGTCGCACGAGTATATTTTGTTAGCTGATGAATGGGTATTATATAGGGATATAAATAAATTTATTAGAGATAGGAATAGTGTAGCAGGCAAAATGCGATTAGCTGAATAGGTAGAATGTGTGGGGAGGAGTAGATGTAGAATCTGTGTAAATCAGACTTGGACTGACATATATCTGTGAACTCTTCTGAAATAGAAATGACAAATGTGTTAGGCCAGAAGACATGTATGGAAGAAGGACAAGATAATGTATGGCTGTGTGGTTAAAGCTGAGGATATCTCTGCATTAAAATGGAGGCATATAACCAATTATCCTTGGTGAGCAAAAAGAGGTATATTTTAACTTTGTCTTTCATTTTTGTTTTTACTGAACTGTGTCTAAAATGTCCTTCATATAATTAATAGAAGGCTAACTGAAGGTAGCACTAGAGACCATTAGGAACCATAGGAAGGTTAGTGAGTAAAGGAAGGGAAGAGGGAAGGAATCTAATAAAACAGGCAGCAGAGTTAGGGGTAGAGCTAAAAGACAGAGTACACTAAGGAGAAACGGAAGTAGTCCAAGAAAGAGAGCTACACATTTTCTTATTTCCAAAAATGGCCTATAGTGGCTGAGGCCTGTTGTTCCATGGTTGTGGAGTACTGGTTTACTTCTAAGGCACACCTAAGTCCCGATGGGCCTAGCTGCTATGTAATGTTTGGAAAGTTGAACAGACACAAAAATAGGAAAAAATGTTAGGGGAACAGTATGGAATGCGGATGGTAGTTAATAATCTGATAAAAAGGAAATGGATTTTGGTAAGGTAAAATGTACAAGACAGAATTCAGTGTGCAAGACGTTATGTTTAATCAAATGGGGTAGAGGAAATTTTCAAAGGAAAGTGTTTAACTGGGGGTTCTACTGTGTTAAAGAAGAAAGAAAAGAGGGGTAGAAATGTTATTTAATTTCATGTATGATGTCACCACAGAAGAAATACTTGTTTTACCTTTGTATAGTGTTATTACAGAACAATTATTGGGCTACCTATCAGACGATCGAAATGCCATTTCCACGACTACAAAATTATCGACACGTATTGTGCTAACTACGTAAATGCCGAATGTCCAAAACAGCAAAATTCTAAATGTTGAAGTGTTTTGGTTGGCCCGTCTGTGGTATAGCTCTGTAAGGAAAGTGTGCGATAGGTATGGACCTTAGGGTAGGGTGCAGGTTAAGGTAAGTGTATAGATATGCAATGTATGTAAGATTTAATTAGTGTTAGAAGTAGGGTTTTGTTAAATGTATTTATGTGTATTATTTATTT
The DNA here is from genome assembly GCF_019279795.1 of Protopterus annectens. Classification (NCBI taxonomy): domain Eukaryota; kingdom Metazoa; phylum Chordata; order Ceratodontiformes; family Protopteridae; genus Protopterus; species Protopterus annectens. Next base: position 1,725,083,224 of record NC_056731.1, on the reverse strand, counting down.
TGTTAGGATATATCTCCGTAGGGGAAGTGTGAGGTAGTTACGGACCTTAGGGTTAGGGAGGGGTGAAGGATAGTGCAAAGATAGTTGTGTATGTGGGGTTTAGTGTAGTGTTAGAAGTTGGGTTCTGGTGCTTTACTTTAGGGTTAGGAGTAGGGTTTGGTTAGTGTTTGTATGTGGTTTATTTATTTTGTTTGCATAGGTAGTATGTAGCGGGTGGTGGGATTGGCCGACTATGACCATTTGATGTTTTAAATTTCGCGGTTTAGTGCATTCATTGTATTTGCGGTTCGATTAATATGTGCCGCTCTTTTGGTATTCGCTGTAATGGATTTTCGCGGAACTGATATAGACCCCAATTATTGGTTTGTATCCAGATATCTTAAGGGGAAAAATCAAAAGTGTTTATAAACTGGAAGGAAACAACCACCTGACATGTCAGCCAACAAATATCTTTATTTGACAGCTGACACGTCGGGTGTTTGTTTCCTTCCAATTTATTAGTTTTTCAGTCATTTTGTCAGTTACTAGTTTATTTGGTTAAATTAACGCAGGTGCTGTATGTAGTTGGTGTGACATTACAGTCCGCCTGTGAGCAGGAACTTCAGCAAAGAGGAAATGGAATGCAAAAGTTAAGGTACATGGGATGAAAGTGAGTACAGATAAAGACAGTTGTAATGGCAGCAAATTGGGGAAATTAGAAGAAACTAGGAAATGAGATAATGGGAAATAATGAAAAAAGTTAACAGTTTCAAGTACCTGAGAGGGGTTGTTAAGGAGAAGATAAGTCTGAATAAATAGGTCAAAGGTAGAATCAAAGGGTCTGCAGAAAAACTAACATAGAATGTTAGAGGGCCAGTGAATGACAGAATAAAGACAAAAAGCTGAAAAGTAAAGTGAATAAAACAGTGGTGTGACCAGTATCACTGAACGGTTCAGAAACCCGGGCAGTGAAGGCAGAGTAGTTGAGGAAGTTAGAAGTGATGAAGATGAAATCCTTGAGATGAAAAGAGAGTCAAAGATTATGGCAGTTCAGGCACATGTGCAGGAAAGCAAGACAATCTGGTGAAGAATATTTGAGGCAGACAGGAAAAAGGCAGGAAGAAATGTGGTATTCCAGCAAAGAGATGGCTGGTTTGTATGAGGGAAGACCTGTGACAGTCAGGCATGACTGTTGAAAATGGTAGAAGAGTAGCATTAAATCGAATGAAATGGTGACAGTTAACATGATACTCAGAGTCCATGTAGAAAATGGGAAAACAGGAATTGATGATGATGACAATGATCTAGATGTCCTAAGAACTGTGTACTTCATCATTGTAAAAAAATGTTTTGTCATGAGTATCTTAAATGTATCTACCTGAGCTTTTGTCCCTGGTCCTCCTTTGATAATGGGCTTTGTCCAACCAGACACATCCAGTCAACAAAGACCAATGAATGAGTAAATAAATAATCAAGATGGAGATGGTTGGATCAGAAAGGTGGGTGGCATGATGAGGTAGTTTTAAAGAGAAGGGAGTAGTTTCTGTTTCATTTTATGGACCAAATCAGAGAGGATTTTGTGCAAGTGTTCAGACAGTTGAGAAAGTTAGGAAGGAAGGTGGTAGATAGGGTGGACTAGCGCCAAAATTCAACATGATTTTGAATGCTGGGCTTCTTAAGTTGTATGTAGTTCTATATTAAGTGTCAAAAGGAATTAATGGTTTGATTAGAAGTGGTGGGTATATGGATGGAATGACTGGAGCAGAAAGGCAGTTCACATATGGTAGAAATAAAAGTAAGCAGGTTAGTAGATTGGCTAAGATACTGGAATATAATAAGACAGCATGGGATGTGGATGGGATACGGATTGTTGAGGGAGGGGTATAAGATCTTTAGGGAATAAAAAATTCAGTTGTTGGAAATGAAACCCGAGTATAGGGCCAGAGCAGCTGAGGTGGTTTCAGAAGATGTCAAAAGAAGTGATCAAGTTAAATAGAGAAGAAAATAAGAAAATAGGTAGAAGGGAATGGGTCAGTGTGAATGTGGAATGGAGCTCAGGAATTACAGAATACAGAGGGGTGAGAAGTAGGCAAGGAGAGGCTAAAGCAGCTGAAAAATTGGACTGATTTAGGAGAATGTGGATGTTTGACATTAAGAATGTGCAAAATAGACATATAACATTAAAATGGGAAGAGAGTAGATGAAAGCAGAACTAACAGAAGTGGAGGAAGGTTAGTAAAGGTGGCACTAAAAGGAATGGGGAACATGTGGTGGACTGGGGGTTGAACTGAAGTTATAAACAGGGATATTAAAAGCACAGAATTAGCAATGTCAGATTGAGTATGAGGGGGTGAATGTTAAAAGGGTAGTACAACACAATAACACAAAGACAGTGATTTCCAGGTTCCTTCTCAGCTTTTAGGACAGGAACAGAAATAAAATTACATACTGAAATTGGGAGGGGGGAAGTGCTACCTGTAGTAAGACATATGAAGGAGAACATAGCAGGAGGGCCAGATAGGTTTTCAACAGACTTTTTATAAAGTAGTATAAAATAAATAACAGGCTACTGACCCAAAAACAATTTATTAAATATACTTCACTTTATCGCCTTGGCTCAACAGCCTTCAAGAAGTACTAAACAATCAAAACCATACCCCTTATATACCAAGCAAACCAACAATTACTTTATTTAATCAATAAAACAATTAGATCAAATATTTCCAATTATACAATACCCCCCCCCCATTAATATTCCAAAACGTGCACGCTGATTGGTCAGCGTGCATGTTGTAAATCAAAGACTTATACTAATGGAAGAAGGTCCGGTCGCCTGGACATTTTCCATTAGTATAAATCTTTTTTTTTTTTTGGACAGCAATGGAGAATGTAAGAGCTCCGTTGCTATTATCTCGCTAAGTTAAATGAGTTTAACATAGCGAGATATCTTAAAAAAAAGCAACAGAGATCTTCCTTTCTCTGTTGCTTTGTTTAAAGCTGTCTCGCTATGTTAAACTCGTTTAAAATAGCAAAACAGCTTTAAAAAAAGCAACAGAGAAAGGAAAATCTCTGTTGCTTTTTTTAAAGCTATTTCCCTATGTTAAACTCTTTTAACATAGCGAGACAAGTTTTTAAAAGCAAAGGAGATCTTCCTTTCTCCTTTGCTTCTACACACACAGTTCTGATGTACTGCGTAACCATACACTTGCACAGTACATCAGAACTGCAGCAGAATACTGGACAGCTGTGGAAGGGCAGCAAGGATGCATTATACAATACCATTATTTAAGAAAAGTAAGTATTTTTTTTCTTAAATAATGTCATTGTATAATAGCAATAACCCACTTCTGGGTGTGGGTAATGCTGGATTTACCCACGGTTGTCTTTGTTTGGCCACTCGGGCTTTGCCCTCATGACCAAACCACACCAACCATGGGTAAATCCAGCATTACCCACACCCAGGTGTGGGTTATTGCTTAATTAATCTCATAATTAAAACCATAGGGTACTAAAGTATTATATTTCAATATAAAAATAGATTCCTTAAGAAGAAGTCTATCTTTTAATATAGAATTATCCCCCATCTTAACTTGTACTTTCTTAAGAATTGTGCCTTGTAGCAGTGAATAATCACTATTGTGATGTTCTTTAAAATGAACTGCAACAGTACTTTCTGATTTTTGCTTCTTAATATCCCTGACATGACAATGGCTCCTGACCCTTCTGTAAATATACCCCATATTTTTTGAGATGAAGGGTCCTTGTCTTCCCTGAGTTCATCTTTGAGTTTTTCCTCAAAGGAATATGGAGAATTACATTATATAGGGTGCACAAGGTGGTGTACAAGGTGGTGAACATCCTGCCATGGGCGTTGGTGATAATTCACCAAGATTTTTAGATAAAATCAGTGACAAAAGACAACAGAGAATGAATAATCCTTTTGCCATGGTGGGGCAAGTGAGTACTGATCTTATGTCAACTGAAGCCCAAGAACTGTGTGATCATTTTGAAAAGCTGCTTTTTAAAGAGACTAAAATACCCTTAATATTTTGGGACTACAACATTATTTAGAACTGGATGTGTCTCCAAGGGACTCCTTGCCTTTAAATGTCCCTCATCCCCATTTGACTCTAATGATGAGAAGGATAAAAAATGTTTTAGAGACCATTGGTTAGCAGAAGCAAGTAAATGCTCCATGGAGTGGGTCTTGATTTTAATAGAAAAGGACAAAGTGAAACAGCACAAGGTAAAAGATGAATTTTGCAGCATGTATACTGAAATGGTCTTTCAATTTAGTGATGTTAGACTTGATAGTTTATCGAATAACATTAATGTAAAGTTGAAAACTCTTGAGAGAGAACTGGTTGAGCAAAAGAAAACTAAATTAAAGAGAGATATCCATGATTATAACAGCAGGTGGGCCTTCATTTGGAGGTCCATTCGGAAGGCTGAACGATGTCAAAAGGTGTTAAGTCAGACCAGAGGCTTTAAAAAACTCAAACTGTCTCATTTGTTTCATCAGAAGGCATGGGCTACACCACAAATACGGAGGGTGATGAAAGATAATTTCCTCCATTGCTGCCTACACAGGAACCCATTAGTGCATCAGCAGCATTTTTGTGGTAATGGAGGTGAAGAAGAATATAACAACTGGAAGAAAGGCACTTATGCACCTGCATCTATGTCTGCTGGACAGTTTAGGCCACTTCAAAAGAAAGATAGATGGCAATAATTTATTGATGGAATGTAATTCTTTTATTGTAAACTTATCAGGGTGCTCATAATTAAATGAACAAGTTAATGTTAAAAACTTGGGTCTATAATTTATCCCCACAGTACTGCCACATCTATATGTTTTAAAGCAGGAACATTTTCAGTTTATATGTAAATTGCATTTGAAATGTTTTTATGAAAATAAAATAAGAAAACGTAATAGAAGTTGATAATGTTTCTGATATTTCTGATGATAGTTTTTTTTTCCTTCTGAATTTTATGTATCTGAGGTATTTAATGACAATGTGGCTCCTAATGCTTATTATCTGTTAAATACCTCTAACATTTCATATAAAACAAGTTCATACCCCTTTAAAATAATGAACATGCAAAGCAATTTGCAACCATGTTGAAATATTCAGTTGAAAAAAATATATGAAGAATTTATTAAGAGTAAAGAATGTATACATTATAATTTAACAAAGGGTGAGTGGAAGGCCTTAAAAAAGTTTAAGTGCAAGAAAAGATTTAGTTCTAAAACCCACCGATAAGGGTAATAACACAGTTATTATGCATCATGTCCAGTATGCACAGATGCATTTTGAACATCTGAATAATGAGACGGTTTATGAAAAAAAGTGATATTAGTTCATATAATGATGCATTAATAAAACTTAAATGTTTGAGACTGGGTTACTTCTCTAAAGAATATGTGGAAAGGAAGTTTAGTGTGGAGGGTTGCAGTATTGCAACTTTTTATTGTTGTTGCTGTCTTTCGGCTTTTCACGATTAGGGGTCGCCAGAGCGGAACTCCGGTCTGCTAATGATTGGCAGTAGATTTTCATGAATGCCGAGGTGCCAGCTCGACGTCCAAACTTCAACGAAAGCACACCCATTTATATATGTCTTTTGAATGCCCACCCAACCACGGGGAGCACATGCAGGCTCCACACAGAAGGCACTCCCCGCACTCCAGCCAAGAACTGAACGGGAGAACCTCTTGCTGTGAGGCAACAATGCTACTGCTGCACCACCATGGAAGAATTGCAATTTTTTATTGTTTACCGAAAATACATAAAGATATAAAGAACCCACCTGGACAGCCGATAATCTCAACTTACAATTATTTTTTGCATAATATTGGCATTTTATTACACGTTTTTGTCCCCTTTGTTGAAAAAGTTTAATCTTATATTAAAGATACTTTTGGTTTTTTGAACAAATCTCTATAATTAAATGGAATAAAAGGATGTATTGGGTTACTCTGGATGTCAGAAGTTTGTATACTAATATTAGACATAAAGATGGTATAAGAGCATTATATTGCTTTTTAAGAGATAGACCTGTTTCCAATTATATTATAGAATTGGTACATTTTTGTCTCTTGAATAATTATTTTAGTTTTAGTAACATGATTTATCATCAATTACATGGTACTGCCATGGGGAGTCCTTTTGCCCACATGAATGCAAATTTAGTGATGGCATTATTTGAGATGGATTGTTTATATCAGCATGAGTTTCTGAAAAATATGTTTTATATTATTATAGATACATTGATGATGGGTTGTCAAAATGAGTTAGAATATTTTGTGGTTAACCTAAACAGAAATGCATATAATTTAACTTTTGATGGGTTGCAATGTGTTAGTTAAGTTACATTTTTAGATATATGTTTGAAGGATCTTGAAAGTGGAAAAATTCATACATCTATTTATAGGAAGTTTATAACTTTGGGCCAGTGTTTGCATGGGGGCAGATGTCACCCCCATTCAACTGCATTTTTGCCCTATAGGGAATTATTACAACTACATAGGATTTGCAACAATAATGATGACCACCATAATGAGATTTTGAGAACAGTGACCATGTTTCTAAGCAGAGGGTATGATTATGATTGGATTAATAGGGCTCTACAAAAGATTGTATGCCTTGATGATCAAGAAAAGGAAAATAGTTTTTGCAAAGATAAAAATGCAGCTTATGGACACGCAAAATGTATTTTGGCATGGTTTATAATATTTTGAGTGAAAGAATAGGGGAGGTATTAAAGCATTACTGGAAATTTCTTATTAGTGATAGGGAACTTTCTAAAATATTTTATAATGTGTCTTTTATTTCTTATAGATGTGGGCAAAACTTGAAAGATATGCTTGTTCACACTCATTTTGTGTCTCCTGATGTTAATATTGTTACATCTTCAGTGATGTTTGGTACTGTTCCCTATAATAATTGTAATATTTGTAAATTGGTGGTACAGTGCTTTAAAAAGATAAATAATATTAGATTTTATTCAACCAGAATTTTTTCTTGTACTACTGAGGACATTACTTATGCCCTTAGATGTCCCTGTAACCTGTTCTATATTGGAGAAAGTAAATGGATGTTTAGAACAAGGTTACAGGAACACGTAAGGAATATTAAGAAGCAAAAATCAGAAAATACTGTTGAAATTCTTTTTAAAGAACATCATAATAGTGCTTATTCACTATTACAAGGTACAATTCTTGAGAAAGTACAAATTAAAGTAGGACATAATTCTATATTAAAAGATAGACTTCTTAAAAAAAAATCTGTTTTTATATTGAAATATAATACTTTAGTACCCTATGGTTTTTAATTGTGAGATAAACTGGAAATATTTGATCTAATTGTTTTATTGATTAATTAAAATAATTATTGGTTTACGTGGTATATAAGGGGTATGTTTGGGATTATTTGTTACTTCTTGAAGCCTGTAGAGCTGAGACGCTAAAGTGAAGTGTATTTAATAAATTGTTTTTTGGTCAGTAGCCTGTTGTTTTATGTTATTTGATTTTTTCCTTTTGTGTGTAGTTTATATATTTTTATAGTAGTAGTTTTTATAAAGTAGTGGGACTGGGAATAATAGTTAATTTGGCCAAAATATTGAATGGTATAGTAGAAGGTGAGTGAAGAGGGGCTGCTGAGTCTATAGAAAAGATAGAAACGGTGGTCTTTCCAAATAGGAAACACCACAGACAGGATCCAGTGAATTGCAGAAATAGTGTCATTTTCAGTTGTTGTTGTTTGTCTTTCGGCTTTTCCCAGTAAGGGGTCACCACAGTGGAACTCCGGTCCGCTAATGATTGGCAGTAGATTTTTATGAAACGCCGAGGTGCCAGCTCGACGCCCAACCTTCAATGAAGGCATGCCCATTTACGCATGCATGTCTTTCGAATGCTACCCAACCATGGGGAGGACATCCAGACTCCATGCAGAAGGCACTCCCAAGCCCAGCCGAGAATCGAACGGGAGAACCTCTTGCTGTGAGGTAACAACGCTACCGCCGCATACAAGTAAAATAGTTAGCTAGGCTCTTTGAAGCCAGAGTATGAATATACATATCTATGTATGCAGGTATGTATTTATTAATTTTGCAATTTTGTAGCCAAGTAAATGAGCTGGACTACTGACCCTTTTCAGTCACAGCCTGGGTACAAGAGTACAGTAACAATAACAATAGCAAGGCCAATAGCAATAACTGTAACAGCAAACGAAAGGATAAAGCAGGCAATTAGCCAAGGTACATGAGTATAAAACAATAACAGTAAATAACTTTATACAAAATTAGACAACTAGAATTGCATTTGGTAATGAAATTCTTTAGAACATTATTAACGCTGGACAATTTTTTAGTTGAGATGAAGTTAAAAGTATGTTGAGGTTTTATTTACAAAATATACAATTAGAATATTTACAGCATGTGGGCATAACTCTTATTAAGTGCTGCAGAAATTAGATTGTATCTCTAAAGCACGTGCACTTTGGTTATTTTTGCAAATGTTGCTCAAAATATTATTTTTACATTTCCAGTGTTTCTAGATTTTTTTATGTTTGTATGTAGTTGATTCCTACACTTGAGATAACTTTTTCATTAACAGTAGTGTAAATCTAGGTCTAATCAAAGTGAAAGTACTTTATCAACTGGATCTACGGTAGTAGATTTGTTCATTAATTTGGAGTAATCTTGCAGTAGCCTAGTTTGAGAATTTTAAATAGCAATGCACTTTGAAAATAAGTGGATATATATTAATATTAGGCAAACAGTGTACCTTTTCATATAAGATACACTGCTAGCAGTTCTTATCTGCAAAGAGGCAAACCTAATGATTTTCTTTTTGTCTACTTGATTTTTCTGTGTGTTATATGCTGAGTGAAGGGAGACAATTCACAGTGCATATTCAGTTTTGGAAGTGACATTTTTGGCTGAAGACATTTGTAAAAGAGGAGAAAGAAAGTGCAAGATCCAATAACATTGCGTAAGTTTTGTTAAATCTTTGGTATTTATGTTATCTGTACAAATACTGATATGTAGAGAAGGGTCAAGTGCGACACACACACACACAGATATATATATATATATATATATATATATATATATATATATATTTATTTATTTTTTTTTTTGCTTAACATTTAGCATAATGTCTCCTTTTAGGTCTATTCAAACAATAGATTGTAGTGTTGTGAGTTCCTTTGTTTAAGAAAAGAACATAACATTTGTTTTGGTATAATTACAGTTAAAAGACATGCATCTCTAGTGTTCCTCCCCTGGCCTCCAATGAAAATTGGCTTTGTTCCAAGTCGGACTTTCCCGGTTAACAAATGTTAAATAAATAAATGAATACATAAATAAAATTAATTCAGAGCTTATTATTGTAATATCAGTTACAAAGGTCCGTGAGTTTAGACTGTATAGTATGTTGTAGTGTTTGTTCAGATTTTGGGGCTTCAAGTAGCTAAATATCATCTGCATGCATAGGTATTTTATGGTTAGAATGGTTAGATAAACATAAGATTTTGGTGAAGTTAGAGAGTGAACAGATGGGTTTTGATAGGTACAAGCCATCAGTGGATCACTGGTATTGTTATTACTAAAATCTTATAAATCACAGAAGCATGAAGTCTAGAAAGCAGGAGTAGCATCGATTGAGGTACAGAAGGCTTTTGACTATGGATGCTGCAATATTGGAGAATAACAGATGCCCCTTATCCCTGACTTTGTTTGCATTGGTTATGGAAAAGTTGAATTACAAGGGAGTCAGTGATTGGATGGGGGTATAGATGGGAGTGAAGCAATATGAATTTATTCATAGCTAACTATATGCATTTGATAGAAGATGTTGAGTAGATGCTGTAAACAGATATCAGGAGTCTTAATAATATGGACAGGAAATGTCCCTTACCTTTCATCCCCTATAAATCATTATGTAATCTGTTTGGAATTTTGTGCATTTGTCTACTCTTGTTATGTATTGTATTCTGAGATGTAGCTGAAAAATGGTTCCTTGAAATAGGTTACCTGGCTGGCCACCAAAAATAAAAAAACAGTCAAAAACTATTTTTGTCATTGAGCCTAAGTTTAGTCTCTAAAATATAGTTGTCTATAGATCTATATATTGTATGAATCTGGAACTAAAATTGTATCATCAGGTTGTGTATTCATACAGAAATCAAGTACCCCTACTATAATATCACCCTTTTCTGTTATCTGCATTTACCAGCTCATGGCAGATGCTAGACAACTGCCTTATTCCAACTAATAATAAAAGAGCAGTTTATTATAAAAGTCTGGCAGCAACCATTGCATCTGATATATGTAAGGCTTCATAAACTCAGTATAGCAGCCCACCACAAAAAATGACTTTTGACCAAGTTTTATTACACAGAGATCTACAATTAGTATTAATAACAGTCTTTAACATTATTTATTCACCAATAAAGTCAATTGAACATTCAGTTAAAAAAAACTCTAAATCAATGTAGATACCACATCATATCAGACACATATATTATTAGTAATGTACATAACAACACTTAAAACCCCAAACTCCTTAAGAGGTAAAAAATCTGGGCAGCGTGATCAAATGCTTACTCCAGATCCAAAACAAGGCCAAGAGCAGTGTTCAATACTGCTTACTCTAGCAAATGTCCTTCCAATAAAAATAACTCCTGCAGAACGACCTCACCTTCCCCCCAGCTCAGCCCAGAAGCCCAAGTACTTTCCTTATTCAGCCGAGGAAAGGAACCTAGGAGAACAAGAAAAATACAATTAAAATATTAAAAACAACTTAAAAATACAATTGTCTTTAAATATTCTATGTCTTATAAATTAAGAAAACTCTAAATGTTTCAATACTTTCTTTTTAATTCCACCTTTTGTTAAATATTTAGTTAATCCTTATTTTCATATGTGATAAACACTAGCAATAACCATTTTATTTCTATTATTAATAAAGTTATTTCTCCTTCACTATCACCCATAACAAATATCATCTTTAGATTCTTTACCCATTTCCATCCATCACACTTTGCTAATTTCTCCAATAACTTTTAAATCCTCCTACATTCTAAGAAAACATGTTCAATACATTCTAATTCTTTAAATTCTAACCTTTTTTTCTGTTCAATATATTCTAATTCTTTACATTCTAACCTTTTTCTGTAATCCTTTGCCATATATTTCATTTTCCTTTAACAGATAGCTTGCTATTCATCAAATTCCATAAAAAAGCATGCTCTTCCTCCCAGTCTTTAAATCTTTTCCTTGGTTCTTTAATAGTCTTTATTTCATTATCCAAATCCTTCTATGAATATAAACAGAATGTTCTTGTCATAATATTTTCATTTCAAATTCTATTTCATCTTCCATATTTCTAACAACTGCTTTCCAACAAATAATTTTTTCTTAATTTTCTACCTTCCTCTTTCTTTCCTTTTTCTTTCTTTCTTTCTTTCTTTCTTTCTTTCTTTCTTTCTTTCTTTCTTTCTTTCTTTCTTTCTTTCTTCTTTCTCCTAGTTCTATCTTTATATGTTTCCCCATACTTTTTCTATAACATTATTTTCTACTTTATCTCTTTCTTTCAAAATATTATATAAAACTTGAGAGGAAAGAAAATATTTAGTTTTTTAAACATAGGCTCCAATCCTTGACCTTATTATATACTACACCTCTGTCTTGGTGTTCAAACTTGGACCCCAAAAGAAACAAAAAGAAATTTTAAAAGTGCTCTATCTGCTTCTTTTAAACATATCATAACTAATTGCAAATACACTAAATTTTTTTGCAAATGTATTCAGAAGAAATAAAAAAGAACGTTTAAAAGTTCTGTATCAACATTTTCTGAACACATCATAACTTATTCTAAATACCCCAATGTTACTAAGATGTATTCATTTAATACAGCTCAGCAAGCTCCTGCCTGGTGCCCTACAGAGTTCTACAGCAGCAGAGAGACAAAAGAGAGACTTTGGAGTGATTAAGTATAATTTTTCTGCATTTTCTTGCTGCCTTTAGTTAATTCCACCTAAAACACAGATTTTCTAGAGTTTCTGTGATTTAAAAAGCTTGTTTCAGCTACATATTGTACTTATTTTATTGCCTGCACTTTAACAAAGTCATTTTTGTGTTTAAATTACCTGTTTAACTATCATAGGCAATACACTCATGTGATAGCCATTTTTGTGCATTTAAAGTGTTTTTTGATTGTATCTGCTTTATTTTCTGAAAAAAAAAAAATATATATATATACTTGTTTTCCTGCCTTTCTAAGCTAGTATAGTCCAGTTTTCAGGTTAGTGCTGAATTCAGGGCTGTGTTTGCCTATACCTTATTTGGATAGAAGGAAGTTTCTCTGCACACAGTGAGAGAGGGAACTTTGAGCAGCCTATCTGTCACTGGAGGAGTTATTTCAGGCCAGACATTAGTAGTTTATTGGCCATTTTGGGGTAATTTCTATCTCTTTAATTTCCCTGCTATAAAACCCGCATTTGCAAGGTTTTTTCACTAGTATACAGCTCAGCAAGCTCCTGCCTGGTGCCCTGTAGAGTTCTACAGCAGCAGAGAGACAAAAGAGAGACTTTGGAGTGATTAAGTATCTGCATTTTTTTTTTTGCTGCCTTTAGCTAATTCTGCCTAAAACACTGATTTTCTAGAGTTTTTGTGATTTAAAAAGCTTGTTTCAGCTACATATTATACTTAATTTACTGCCTGCACTTTAACAAAGTCATTTTTGTGTTTTAATTAGCTGTTTAACTGTTGTAGGCTACACACTTAAGTGTGATAGCCATTTCTGTGCATTTAAAGTGTTTTTTGATTGTATCTGCTTTATTTTCTGAAAAAAAAAAAAAAATATATATATATATATATATATACATATATATATATATATATATATATATATATATATATATACTTGATTTCCCTCCTTTCTAAGCTAGTATAGTCCAGTTTTCAGGTTAGTGATGAATTCAGGGCTGTGTTACAAGTTTCTATGTTTGCCCATACCTTACTTGGATAGAAGGAAGTTTCTCTGTTCACTGTGAGAGAGGGAGCTTTGAGCAGCCCATCTGTCCCTAGAGGAGTAGTTTCAGCTAAGAAATTAGTAGTTTATTGCCCATTTTGGGCAAATTTCTATCTCTTTTATTTCCCTGCTATAAAACCTGCATTTGCATGGTTTAGCGAGCTGGACAGCACCAGTTATCTAGGGTATAGCTATTCCCAGCTCCACAAAGTCTACTCTTCAATTTTTCCCTTGGAACTAGACAAACTTTAAACTTAAGCACTCAAACCATTCACTTCTCATCCTGGCACTTGCTCAAAACTCATAGCAAGCACTAATAAACCTTAGCACTAGACCCCCCTATACTGTAGAGAAGGACAAGGCTCTCTATTCAACCTTACCAGCCAATCAGTAAAACAGATCACTGAAACTATCCAGGCACATCCAAAGAGCAGTTTCAGGTGTACTCTCCGGTCCAACTGGTGAATATGGGCATTTTGAGGTGATGTTACAATTGCCTCATGTACACAGACAGCCCTCTGCTCCTTTCACCAAACAGTAATACATGTGAGAGATGCAGTTATAGAGCCAAACTGGAGGCTAAGCTCTCTAAACCCAAGACTGGATCAGACAGTCAAGAGGAGAAGGGAGATACTGGCATCACACCATCAGTCTCACATAGACCTATGAAACCAGCACCAGCAAAAACACACATAAATACATGAAAACATACTCGGAGGCTCTAAATAAAAATCTGCAAAAGCAACAGAGACCTCCACATCAGACATCCAAGCAACCTCCACCCACCAACACAAACCATGAAACATATACTTCACAATACCAGTGTGCCATGCAATCACAGACCTTAAGGAAAAAATAACATACCCAACACACTAGTAATAGGTGACACTATAGTCTTGCACACTGACGTCCCACTCACTAGGCTGAACAAGGAGAAGGTAACTGTTAGCTGCCTGTCAGGTGCCAGGATCGACCACAAGCACTCAGGTCACTCCAGAATAAGTACAAATATGACTCTGTCATTGTCCATGTTTGTGTGAATGACCTGAGCCATACCTCCATGGACTGCATGAAAAGAGACATGGAGGAGCTCTCTGATCACATCGCCCAGGCCAGTATGACCCTGACCCTGAGTAGCATCCTGCCCTCATCAAGAATGATACCACGGTATAGAGAAAAATTTATCAATTTCAACAATTGGTTAAGCTTCTGGTGTCATTCAGAGGGGATCCAGTGTTTGTCAGCCTGGGATGACATGCTCGACAAGACACACTGCTTCGCTACAGACGATTTGCACCTCTCACCCTTAGGCTTTCGAATACTGGCCAAGGCTCTTGCCTCCCCCATAGTGCCTTTTTTAGGCAAGGCTCAAAAGACAAACCCACCATCGTAAATAGCACAAGTAACAAAAAACTGAGGATAATGCTACTCAATGCCAGACGTCTAAACCTCAAAATACATGCACTCGAGGCACTCCTCAGTATGGAGAAAATTGATATATGTGCAGTAACAGGAACCTGGTTTAAGGCTCCAGAGAGCACACCAGCAATACCAGGCTACAACTCATACCATACATTTCTGCCACAAAACCCAGACCAAAATACAAAATGTGGGGGAGTATCCAAATTCATCATGGATACCCACACCTCCAGGTTAGTGGCACAGCACGATGCTTCAGAGATCATCCACGTACAACTAACAATGGGCAAAACTACTATTCAAATTATAGCTTGCTACAGATCACCCACCATGTCCCAGGACACCCATTCCGCATTCCTGGAAAGACTGGGAAACATAAAGGTCCTACCAAACACCCTGATATTGGGTGATTTAAATTACCCAAACATTAACTGGGAGAACTACTCAAGTACAAACTCCCTTGCCCAACATTTCCAAAAATTTATAAACTCAAACACCCTGGATCAACTGGTCAACACCCCCACTAGAGGTCACAACATATTTTACCTGGTCATCACCAACATGGGCGATCGGTGTTTCACACCGGAGGTCAACCCCTCGCTGGTTAGATCTGACCATAAACTGATCACACTGGATATCCACATTCCGCCACCACCCCCGGTCAAAGAAACCACCGTGAAAAACTTTTCAAAAGCAAACTTCACATTACTTAAGACCGAGGTGGGAAATTTCAAAGCCCCCGTGCTAAAAGATAATGCTGTCCAAGCTGCAAAATCCTTTACTAATGCACTCTACGGGCACCTACAAGAAGGCATGGGTCGTGCTATCCCAAACAAAACAAAGACTCACTCCTCCAATAAAGGGAAACCAGTCTGGTGGACCCCTGCCTTAAACAAGCTATACAATAGAAGGAGGAAACCAGTACAGAAAAGAGTAAAATCCCAAGAAGGGAAGACATCCCTAATCTGTATCAGCAATAAACTACATTCTCTCATAAAATCATCCAAGGCTAGCTTCGAAAGAAAAATTGCTATGGACTCCAAAGATGACCACAAGGTATTCTTTAGCTATGTCAAGAATGTAAGTGGCAATTCTCAGATTTGCTTGGAGTTAGTGCAGAATTGCACAAAATACACTGAACCGACTGATATAGCCAACATCCTGGCAGACAGGTTCAGTGCAAACTTCACCCCCCACTTACCCTCAAAAGGTTCCATAACTATACCAGAAGAATGTAGTGCCTCTGAAATCACAGACACTCAGGTTAAAACAGCCCTCTCCAAAGCCAAAAGCACAGCATCAATGGGACAGGACAGTGTCCCAGGCTGCGCCCTACATGAGCTCAAAAATTAACTAACCCCTCAACTAAACCCACTGTTTAAACTCAGCCTCTCCACAGGCTATGTGCCCACAGAGTGGCACACAGCAATGGTTATTCCGCTCCATAAAGGTGGAGCCACATTGGACCCTGGGAACTATCACCCTATAAACCTGACTAGCTTGGTCTGCAAAGTTATGGAGTGCATCATCATGGATCTCATTAACAGAGACATTGAGAACCTCCAAACACTGGACCCTACCCATTTCAGCTTTTTTAAGGGAAGATCATGCCTCCTAAACCTGGTGGACTTCTTTGAGACAGTTACTAAGGCTATAGATGAGTGAAAGGTGGTCCACACAGTCTACCTAGACCTCGCAAAGGCCTTTGACACCATTCCCCACTCAGGTATTATAGACAAGCTCACCAGCCTGAACATAAACCCCTACATCATGAGATGGGTTGCCAACTGGCTCATGGACAGAACCCACATGGTAAGAGTTGTGGGAGCTAGGTCTGACTCTAAACCAGTTACAAGTGGCACTCTCCAGGGCTCAGTCCTAGGACCCCTCCTGTTCGGCATATACATCTCAGAGGTACAGGCAAGCACAGGAGGACTATGGCTGACCAAGTTCACAGATGACTGCAAACTAGGGGCTATAATTGACTCTTCGGCTGACACAGACATCCTCCAAAAGGGTCTCACTGAGACAGATACCTGGTGTCAAAACCATGGCCTCAAGCTAAATGCCAAAACGTGCATAGTCATCCCCTTTGGAAAAAACAAAGTGCCTACAAACTACCACATAGGTGGTAGCCCCCTAAATATGGAAGATGTAATAAGGGATCTGGGGACCCAAGTAGATGGTAAGATAGTAATCTCTCCTTTGATAATCACATTGCCAAAGTGGTTAGAAAATCCTTCTATGTGGCCCACCTAATCACAAAAGGGTTTGCATCCAGATTGAAAGAGGCCATTGAGCCCCTCTACACATCACTCATCAGACCCATCATAGAGTACAATGCCCCTTTGGGATGTACCTTACAAGACACCTGCAACAGCTGGAAAGACCACAGAAGTACCTCACCAAGAGGATCACTGCCCTCAAGCAGATGCCCTATGCAGCTCGAGTGAAGAAACTTCAGCTGTACTCGGTTGCATACCACCTACTCAGAGGTGATCTCTGCCTGACATACAAGTCCATGTCAAACCCAGAATTGATGGACATGCTCCACCTAAAGAAAACCATATGCCCTCGAGCCACACACTCCTGGGATCTAAACCTCACCACAATAATAAATAGGATGTGCTGGAGAGATAGATTCCTGTCCTAGAGACTTCCCATGCTCTGGAACAAGAATCCAATCTATATTAGGCAGAGCTTCTTGCTAACCCTCTTCAAGAGAAAGCTTGACGAGTGGATGGGAAACAGAAAATTTACCCCAGGGATCACTTCAATAGCTCTGCTAGACAGAGGCACAGGGAACTTATCTAAGGAGGAGATGAAAGCCAACACATTCTGGCTAGGCTTATAAATGCCTTTGGGCAGATAGCCTAGTACCTACCTATGAACCTACCTATGAACCTGTAAGTGTATTTTCTTTTTAAAACTCAAATTAAGTTTTCCATTAAGTAAGTATAGTGGACACCCAAAATGTCTTTTACCCCTTTTTTTTAATTCTATCAAATGTAACTTCTCAACTTCATAGCAACCAAAATGTATTTCCCACATTTTTATTTTAATATTATTAAAATAAATACCACATTTTGTTTTACTTCTCCAAAACATGTACTTTTCTCCTTATTAATTCTCAGTTGTAAAAAAAATTAATAGTTTAGATTTTAATTAATATCTCATTATCTGCAAATGCCATTATTAATGGGATTTCAGTCTTATTTCTAATTTTTATACTGATATTTAGCTTTATTAACTTTTTTTATCTACAAAATTAAAAAACGTATTCATCCTTAGTGCAAACAGTAAACTGCTCATTGGACAACCTTGTCTAACTCCTTTTGTAGTTTTTATCTCTTACTTACACTTCCATTCATAACTACTATAGTCACACTTTTATCATACATCTGTTTAATCAATTTTAAAATTATGTTATCCTATCTATAACCCTCCAAATATTTCCACAATTGACATCTACTCAAAGTATCATAATTTTTTTCTACATCCACTTCTACTAACCTAGCATCATTCCCATCTTCTTTTATGCAACATATACTTCTTTAACTATCATTAACATTTTACTAATGTTTCTTTCCATGATTTCATATATTCTAGCTCTCTGCTTATTTTCCATTACCCTTTTTACCCTTACTGTATTATTTTCATTAAAGTCTTAAAATAGGCATGCATACATGTTATAGGTTTCCAGTTATTTAAATATTCTTTTTCTATCAATTTTACTACCCCTTCACTGTGTTATTCTTCTCAAACCTGGATTTTTTTCCACTCATTCATAAACTTCACAAAAACTTCTTTGGGACTCCTAATTATCTCTTTATTATATTTATAATAATGTCCATCTACTATAGGTGACAAACCTTTTTTAACTTTATTTAATATATTTTCCATTTCATTAAAACTGATTCTATTCTTAAAATTAATTTTCTGCTTTTCTATTTTTTCACACACCCCAATTTTTCTTTTTCTTATATATATATATATATATATATATATATATATATATATATATATATATATATATATAAAACTACTTCTTTTATTTTTTTTTTATCTGTTAACACTTCATATTTTTGATTTATATTTTTTCCCTTATCATATATTGTATTTTTAAGTATTTTCTCCAAATGGATTTACTTCATTTTTCTTGTACCATTTTTTCTTTCTATTACATCCTCCATTATTTTTCTCTGATGTAATTAATTTTAATATTAAACTATCACAAATATTTTCAGTCAAAATTCATGTATGTTCCTTAATCTTAATATATGCCTATTTTCCTTGAAAATCTCTTTTTCTATTCTCAAACTCTTTTTAACATTCCTTTTATAAACAGCACACCAATTTGTCCAATTTTTGTACATAAATGCATTAGTAGTAGACTGATTCTTCCATAAATCTTTCATTACCTCCTTACACTATTCCTTAACTTTGCTATTTAATTTTAAACCTTTTCCACTCTCTCTCTCTTCTTCACCATATTTAGTCATGACTATCCTATGATCAGAAAAATGAACCTTTAACACTCTCCCACTCTTTCAAGAAAAACATCTGAAAATAAAACATAATCAATCTCTGTTTTCAAATCACATCTTTAATAAATATATTCTCTTTTTTCTATTTTATCACATCCAAAAACATAACCTCTCTCATTTTAATATATTTATAATGTACCCACTTCTTTTTTTTTGGATTCCACTTAATATCACCTAATAATATAGTATTAGTACTATTATATATGGTTTTAATAAATCATATAACTCATCTCTTTCTTTACTATTTGTACAAGTGTAAACAATAATCCACTAGATTTGACAATAATATGCTTTAAAATAAAAAAATAATAATCTTTAAACATGACTGCAATTCTGAAACTTTTTTATATTCCCAAATTCCATTGAATTTTCATTTTCCATATCAATTCTAATTTATGTGTGTGTGTGTGTGTGTGTGTGTGTGTGTGTGTGTGTGTGTGTGTGTGTGTGTGTGTGTGTGTGTGTGTGTGTGTGTAGGGTGCACAACATGGTTGAAAACCTTTGAATATAGAATGACTACACCACAAGAGCTCTTACTGGTTGAATTGTTATGGATAAGGTTCAAACAGGAAGCAGTATCCCTATATCTTTTATGTGTGAATTATGCCAGGTTTCTGTCATTGCAACTATCTCAAGGGTGTAGGTGTCTCTCCAGCTATGCTCCTCAGACTATAGGCATTTCTATGACATAGATGTAATCCAGCATGGAGTACCCCAGAAAAATATATTAAGATTGCTCAAGACAGTATTGTGTATGTCAAGACTTGGGTTCAGTTGAAAGTTTGTGCTTAAGTTTATGCTGGCATTTAAATTTCTGCAGTAAGGTTTGGATATATTGCTCAGAGACAGATCAGGGTCAAATGGGGCCCTAGGCAGGGTAGCAGAGCACCCCTCCCACAGCACCCCCCCCCAGCAGCACACCCAGCCATTCCAGTGTCCCATTACTTGACTATCTCTCCCCAGTTAACATAAACATTGTTCAAACCTGTCAGTGTGCATACTACATTCTTCTTTACATCTACAATGATTTGAGATATTTAAAATGTTTATTTCAAATTTTATAGCACAAACACTGATAGCCATTAGCTAAACAAAATAATACAGTCTCACAATGAAAACAGACGTAACATGAACAGTAAGCTTCTCTGCTGTTGAAACAGCATTGGAACCCACATTCAAAGAAAATGCATCTGGCCAGTGGTGGATTAAGTTTTCCTTTAGGCTGTTTTCAAATCATAGGCCCCTTGCACACAATTTTTGGACTATGTGTACATATATGTGTTCTTTGATGCACCATCCTGATTGTATTAAATTATATTTCTTGTATAATCCAGCACCACTTGTTACAGTGTGTTTTAAATTTGTAGGTTTGAACATTTTCCAGTAAGCAATGAAACAAATTGCATGAGCTAATAATGGTAAGCTTACCCATTACAGAACATTTCAACCACAAAAGTCCACTCAGACTTCGTCATTACAATCCACCAATATCAGTCAAAATATATAATTTCCACAGAAGTAAAAGTCATCTGAATAATTCAAATTAAAGAGATCAATTAGGAATGAAGAAGTTGCTGCTGACAAACAACATTATGTTCGTGTTTTATTTACAAAATCATTGCCTGCTGCTTTTGAAGAATGAATTGCCCATGTTACATTTAAAAAAATTGTAAGCTAGTAATATTGCAATAGGGAATGGCTGTCAAACTGGCAACAGCTTCATAATTACTCAGCATCTCATCCAAAAGTGAATGCCCTGAGGAGAACAGCACCCCCATATCCCCTTAAAGGGGGCACTGCAATATCAGTACTCCATGTACATGTTGTTGTTGTAGAACATACAGCCTTCTGCACAAAGGCAGGTATGCTACCAGTTGTGCTACTAACACTGCTTTTAAAAGTTATAGCACAAACACTGATAAAGGTCATTTGCTAAACTAAACAGTTACACATTGGATGGGGATTTGTTATTTTTGATACGACAGATTATGTTAACCAAATTTTTACTTTGCTATTTTAAAACTACTAAATATCACATGTCTTCCAGGAATTAAGACATTTTTGGCCCATAAAAAAAACAGTTATTTTTGGAGGACTCTTTATTTCAAGGTGTTATTTCTGAAGAGTTGTTTAATTTCTTAAAAGGTGACCACCCATTGATACTCACTGCTTTTGGTATTCTAAAATTTCATAAACATATACAACCTCCCCATTCAGAATTATCAATTCAGCACAAAAAAATTCAACACACTCTTTAAGTGTCTTTACCGACAGGCTTCTCAAGGATTCACTGAAACCAATTCACTATTTAATAAAAGATTAATGGGACTTCCTTACTAAAATTAAAGAGAGTTGGTATACGGAGAATTGCTGTTTTTCTACAGCAGATGTGGTGGATCTTTTTACATCCCTCCTATATCAGGAAGGACTGGAATTGTTTTATGAAGCCATTAGAGAGCTTACTCTATTTAATACCATGGTTAACTTTATTATGGTTACCATGAATAGATTTTGTCAAATAATTTGTTGATGTTCGAGGGGGAATATTTTAAACAAATGCAAGGTGTGGCAATGGGTGCCAGCTGTGCACTTATTTATGCCAATCTTGTATTATAGGAAAATTCAGAAAAAACAAGGGGTGTATCACCACAGACAAATGATGAATAAAATCTTTCAAGAAAAAATCCACTGACAACTCAACAATAGGACAAGCGCTTTTGGCATAATGCCTTCTGCAGATCCTGATTATTCAGTCATGAGTGTCTTAGTTTTAAAATCCTTGCTTCCAATCACTAATCTAAATTTTTGGTCAGGTGATTCCTTCAGAAAAACAATTAAAAAACATTGTTCCACTGTATTTCATGATCCAGCCAATCACAAATTACTAAAACAAGGAAGTCTGCATTTTAACCAATAAAATGTTTTTTTCTGTCACTTCGTATTCACTGTCTTTCACTAGAAACACACTTCGTCACTCTGGGATGTCTAACCAATAGCGTGCGTACAAACGCTACAGACCTCTTTGCCATCCTATCAAACGCAATTGCTTTTTCAGTATCCAGTAAACAGCCTCCTAAGGCATAAAAGCTAAAATGGTGAAAAAAACACCCTTGCAGGTCCAGCGCCTTTAAACTCCTGGATTCAGATAGATGTGTACAAAGTTCTTTATAATCCACAGGTTATGTTGTAAACAAGAACGCCAATAAACGAAAAAAAACAAATTGAAATTTTATTAAGCTTAAAAACAAGCTTTTTGTTGGCTCTCTGCACCAACTTCCTCAGAAAACAAACTGCACCACACATTTGTCTCACTATAAATACATCACTACTCAACTCAGATATGCCCCCTAGTGGCTCCCCTTTAAAAAGCACATAATTACACTTTGAAATTTTTAACTAAGAAGCGGCCAAAATATTCAACAATTTGGTATCTACTACTCATACCTGACACCAATGCTGGTAAACCTATAATGCTCCAAATATTGAATCTTAAAGCCACCATAATTATATATAAATACAAATGATAAAATGTGTCAATAACCACAAGAAAAATTATAATATATGTTAAAAATAAGTATAAAATTGGAAAAAAATTCCCACAAGTGTTAATATAAACATTGATATAAACAATAAATGGTGAACACAAATATAATGAAAAATGGTGAGACCCAAAAATATGTTCCCAGATGGCATTAAGTCACTCCAGGGGGCTTCACCTCACTAGGCTTCTCAATTTGAGGAAGCAACTGATGGGAAGCATACTGTTAAGTCCAGATAAATGGTAAGCTTCCAACTTAAGTTGCCACATCAACTCCTTGCATTCCAGTCTTAAAGAATCGGGTCCCCCCATAAACTCTTGGTTTAGCTGATCGATCACTGTAAACAAAAATTCATGGCCTGGGTTATCTAATATATGATTGGCCAGAGCGTTGTCGACCTTCCCCTTCCTGATGGCATATAAGTGCTCGTATACCCGTTCCTGTAGTTTCCTATCAGTCTTGCCGATGTAGAAACCTGGACAGGCTGAACACTGGGCTAAATATACCACCCGATTGCTGGCACAATTGAATCTTCCTTGTATGAGATACTTCTTGTCCCTGATGGAAAAAGCTGAACTTGCTTTTATGTATATGCAGTACCTGCACATGTTACATTTGAACATCCCAGATCTGGGGGAGGCACCAGCAACTTTGGACTCCAGGATGTTTTTGATGTTTAAGCCCCTCCTGAAAGTAACCTTAGGGGGCGATAATAGTCCAAATGCTCCTATTGACTCAGTGGTTAGTAAGCACCAGTTTTTCTTTATAATGGACACAATGTCCATTGCATCCAAGTTGAATGAAATTACAAAAGTACAATTGCAAGTATCAGACTCACTGATGAGGCGAAGTAAACCTAAAGACCCATCCTCCATATTCCCCAAAATGGGGCAGAAGTGGCCATTGGCCCTCTTCCCCTGCACTTCCAAACTCAATTCTGCGACAAAATTGGCGGAGTACCCTCTGCTGATGAACATGCCAAAGATGAGCTTGAACTCATCGTGAAATTTCTTATCTTCTGATGTCATGCGAGCTGCTCGAACAAATTGGCCTTTCACAATAGCCCTCTTTTGATGTAATGGGTGTTCTCTGTCAAAATGTAAATAAGAATTCGAGAAGGTCGGCTTCCAATGTATGCTGGCCACGAAGCGATTAAGACTCCTATCTTTCTCTAGTTCCATGTCCAAGTAGGTAATGTTGTCAATGGCAAACTCTGATGTTCCACCAATTGATTGGGGTCCCTATGGGATCGCCCTGTGGAGCCAGTGTGGCCAATTTAGTCATGGCCCACTGGGAGAGGGTGTTTGTTTTATCTAATTCTTTGGTCCAAGAGAAAGTAGCGTTATACACTAGATTCTTGGATGACATTTTTGTCATCTTCAGTGGTACTCTAGATGATGTTAATAACTTGGTGTCATTTTTTAACGGTTCTACAAAATTTTTGAAATTCACATCTGAGTTTGCCATTGACAAGATTACCTACTTGGACGTGGAAATAGAGAAACATAGGAGCCTTAATAGTTTTGTGGCCAGCATACATCGGAAGCCGACCTTTTTGAATTCTTATTTACATTTTGATAGCAAACACCCATTACATCAAAAGAGGGTTATTGTGAAAGGCCAATTTGTTCGAGCAGCACGCATGACATCAGAAGATAAGAAATTTCATGAGGAGTGCAAGCTCATCTTTGGCATGTTCGTCAGCAGAGGGTACCCTGCCGATTTTGTCGCAGAATTGAGTTTGGAAGTGCAGGGGAAGAGGGCCAGTGGCCACTTCCGCCCCATTTTGGGGAATATGGAGGATGGGTCTTTAGGTTTACCTCACCTCGTCAGTGAGTCTGATACTTTCAATTGTACTTTTGTAATTTCATTCAACTTGGATGCAATGGACATTGTGTCCATTATAAAGAAAAACTGGTTCTTATTAACCACTGAGTCAAAAGGAGCATTTGGACTATTATCGCCCCCTAAGGTTACTTTCAGGAGAGGCTTAAACATCAAAAACATCCTGGAGTCCAAAGTTGCTGGTGCCTCCCCCAGATCTGGGATGTTCAAATGTAACATGTGCAGGTACTGCAGATACATAAAAGCAAGTTCAGCTTTTTCCATCAGGGACAAGAAGTATCTCATACAAGGAAGATTCAATTGTGCCAGCAATAGGGTGGTATATTTAGCCCAGTGTTCGGTCTGTCCAGGTTTCTACATTGGCAAGACTGATAGGAAACTACAGGAATGGGTATACGAGCACTTATATGCCATCAGGAAGGGGAAGGGGAAGGTCGACAACACTCTGGCCAAACATATATTAGATAACCCAGGCCACGAATTTTCATTTACAGTGATCGATCAGCTAAACCAAGAGTTTATGGGGGGACCCGATTCTTTAAGACTGGAATGCAAGGAGTTGATGTGGCAACTTAAGTTGGAAGCTTACCATTTACCTGGACTTAACAGTATGCTTCCCGTCAGTTGCTTCCTCAAATTGAGAAGCCTAGTGAGGTGAAGCCCCCTGGAGTGACTTAATGCCATCTGGGAACATATTTTTGGGTCTCACCATTTTTCATTATATTTGTGTTCACCATTTATTGTTTATATCAATGTTTATATTAACACTTGTGGGAATTTTTTTCCAATTTTATTCTTATTTTTAACATATATTATAATTTTTCTTGTGGTTATTGACACATTTTATCATTTGTATTTATATATAATTATGGTGGCTTTATGATTCAATATTTGGAGCATTATAGGTTTACCAGCATTGATGGCAGGTATGAGTAGTAGATACCAAATTGTTGAATATTTTGGCCGCTTCTTAGTTAAAAATTTCAAAGTGTAATTATGTGCTTTTTAAAGGGGAGCCACTAGGGGGCGCATCTGAGTTGAGTAGTGATGTATTTATAGTGAGACAAATCTGTGGTGCAGTTTGTTTTCTGAGGAAGTTGGTGCAGAGCACCGAAGAAAAGCTTGTTTTTAAGCTTAATAAAATTTAAATTTGTGTTTTTTCATTTATTGGCGTTCTTGTTTGCAACATAACCTGTGGATTATAAAGAACTTTGTACACATCTATCTGAATCCAGGAGTTTAAAGGTGCTGGACCTGCAAGGGTGGTTTTTTTCACCAGTTTGTTTTTTGAATTTTTAGAAGATAAATGCTAAAATAACAGCTATTGGTATAATTCCTTAAAGCCATACATCATAGTTGTTATTAATACTCTTCTGAGCTAATATTTCATTCTTTCATTACATCTAAAAACCCATGTTTAGAGATTACTCCAAATACATTGGCTTTAAACATCTCTTTGCCATCTTATCTAAATGTGGTTGTTTTTCCGCAGTCAGGAGACAGCCTCCTATGACATATTCAATAGAATGAAAATGTAGAAATAGTTGATTTATTCAATCTTTAATTCATCTGACCAATTAAAGGTCATTAAAAGCAGCAGATCACCATTCCAGCCAATAGAAATTAAACTTTCTATACTAGTGTCGGACTGAAACATTCTGCCAAGTACTATGCCCAAGGATAATATATTTTATTTCTATTATTTTTCTTTTTTTTTTTCTTTTCAAAGTGTAGGCAGTCATGGTAATCAAAAGACAATTGTACTGATTGGCTACTAGTCCATCGAATCAATGTTGAGTCTCTATAGCAGCAAGTTTCTACTTTTACCAAAAGGAGTCTTTTACTCCTGTTAATATGCCACGCTTAGTCCTCCTATTGGTTGGGTGGAATAATAGCCATGTACTTGACTGTCTCTTCATTCTGGTTTATGATAATTCCCTCCATATTGGAAATAAATAAATAATTCTGAGCCACAGAGGTCAAAAGATGCTCATTTCAGTATATATTTGGCTGGGAACTTTAGCGTGACATATTAACAGGTTGAGCGCCGGGCTAGCAACTCGACACTGTAAAACTCCACTGCCAATCATGAGTGGACAGGTGATCCACTGTGGCAACCCCTAACTGGGAAAAGCCAAAAAAAAAGAAGAAAAAGATTAACAGGAGTAAAAGACTCCTTTTGGAAAAAGTAGAAACTTGCCACTATAGAGACTCAACATTGATTCGATGGACTAGTGGCAGATCAGTACAATTGTCTTTTGATTACCATGACTACCTACACTTTGAAAAGAAAAAAAAAAAGAAAAATAATAGATATAAGATATATTATCCTCGGACATAGTACTTGGATGAATGTTTCAGTCCGAAACTAGTATAGAAAGTTTCATTTTGATTGGCTAGAATGGTGATCTGCCACTTTTAATGACCTTTAGTTGGTCAGATGAATTAAAGGTGGATTAAATCAATTATTTCTACATTTTGAGTCTCAAAGACTTTTTAGAAGAGTAAAAATGGAGTATAGAGGCAAAGAGATGTTGTTATTATATGCAATATCTGGCCAGGAGCTTTCAGCTGAATATACAAACAGGAAGTAAGATTTCCAATTGCCAAAATAGAAGTTTGCCATTTCTTCAGAAACTTCATTGGCTAGTAGATTAGCAGCCAAAAGTCTCAGCTGTCTTCTATTTTTCGTGACTTTTTGAAAAGTAACAATAAAAAGAATGAATTTAAAATTCTGATATGAATGGAGAATAACAGAAAGTATTACATGTCTAAAACAGAAGTATTTGGAGCTTTTTTCCAAACATCAACTGAAAGAGTAAAAGAATGTTCAGAAGAGAGTCAATAACTATCAGGGTGTATGTTTTTGACTAATTAAATATTATCTATAAATGTAATGTTGATTTCATCACTACTATTGACTATGTCATAGGAGGCTGTCGACTGACTGCGGAAAAACAACCGCATTTAGATAGGATGGCAAAGAGATGTTGAAAGCCGATGAAGTAATCACTAACCACAGATTTTTAATTGTAATGAAAGAATGAAATATTAGCTCAGAAGAGTATTAATAACAACTATGATGTATGGGTTTAATGAACTATACCAATAGCTGTTATTTTAGCATTTATGCCATAGGAGGCTGTTTACTGGATGCGGAGAAAACAATCGCTTTTGATAGGATGGCAAAGAGGTGTGTAGCATTTGTACGCATGCTATTGGTTAGACATCCCGGAGTGAAAAAGTGTGTTTCTAGTGAAAGACAGTGAATAGGAAGAGACAAAAAGGAAAACTTGTATTGGTTAAAATGTAGACTTCCTTGTTTTAGTAATTTGTGATTGGTTGGATCATGAAATACAGTGAAACAATGTTTTTTAATTGTTTTTCTGAAGGAATCATCTGACCAAAAATTTGAATTAGTGATTGGAAGCTAGGATTTTAAAGCTAAGGCACTCAGGACTGAATAATTAGGATCTGAAGAAGGCATTACTATGAAAGCGGTTGTCCTGTCATTGAGTTGTCAGTGGATTTTTTCATTAAAGATTTTATTCATCATCTGTCTGTGGTGAAACGCCCCTCATTTTTTCTGAATTTTCCTGTTTTTCTGGGAGAGTACTTCAGTTGTGTTTACCTGAATTTCTTCTGAATGTTGTATTATATGCTTGTGAATTGAAATATGTATTTGAAACTACTTATAGCCAATCCTGTTTTCTTACTTTCATTTTTTAGACAATATTGTTATCCATTGGAAAGAGGCTTCCTCAGTACCAAAACAGTTTGTAGAATATTTGAACCTAGTTTGTACATTTTAAATTTACTTCTACTTTTTCAGACAGTTCTTTGAACTACTTTGATATGATCCTTTATAAGGATAAAACCAAGGAATCTTTTGTTTCTAGGGTCTTTAGAAAAGAGACTTTTTCCAACAGTTATTTGGATTTCCATAGTCAGAACCCTGGACAAAGAAAAGAGAAACATTTTTAAAGTACCGTTAGTACGAGCAGCCGGGATGTAATCAGACATGGATAATTTCAGTACAGAAATGGCAACTATTACTGAAATGTTTAAGGACAGAAGTTACCCTATAAGATTATTAAATTCTGTCACTGAGGAGATGTTAGCAAGGTGGGGTACTAAATATAGACCATTGCTAGGATGTGAGGAAGAGGTTGATCACCCTAGTAACACTTCAGTTGGACATCCTAAATTTAATCTCAGTATGGTAATTCCCTAGAGTTTAGGAGAAAAAGAAATGAGGTATTTTGGCCAGAAATTGGATAATTTTCAAAGGTAATTTGGTGATATTAGAGCTATTAGGTCAAAGAGCAGGGATTGTTTGCAAAACTAGTAGAAACCTTAAATATTTGTTTGAACACGTAAATGTCCACCCTCCACGACTATGAAGGGCACGACTAAGTGTGGTAGTTGTAAGCAGTGTCCCTATGTTTTAGATGGGGATGTCATCAATTTGAAAGGAAATACATATAATGTACCACTGAAAAGGGATAATTGCAATACTAGGAGTGTGGTTTGTATTTCCATTTGCCAAGTTTATGAAAATGTTTATGTGGGGAAAACAGAAAGAAAATTGAGATCTAGAATTTATGAGCATATGAGCACCATTTCAAAAGGGAATTAAAATTATGCTCTTTATAAACACACCCTAGTTTGCCAGGGTTTTACCAAATATAAGTTTGTAATCCTGAATGTAGTGCCACAGAGTCTAAGGGGTGGCGGTGGGAATTACAGGTAGAATTAAAAGAATTATATTAGATTATTAAGTTGAATGCAACTATGGCTCCAGGGTTGAATGAAAGTTTTTCACTTTTACCTTTATTAAAGAAGCAAGCCTTAGACATTTAATTGTTTAGTTTTAGTATGTTCAAACATTTAATAGTTTTTTTGATATGAAATATTTGCAAGCAATGGTTTACAATAGAAAATATTTAATGACTATGTGTTCTTAATGATATGGTCAGACTTACTTATTTCAATGGATATTTAACATGGTTATTTTAAGCCAATGTTTTTTAAGTTAATTGATCTTAATTTAAGGCATTAATGATCCTGTGTATAAAGCACCTAGTGTGGAACTTGTATTTTGTTCTGAAGACGTCCCAGTATTGTTTAGAGGGACGAAAGTGCTTAACCTTTTTATTAACTATTTTTCTTTTGTATGTTAGCATTCAGGTGTGGATCTTATAGTGTCAAGACTCTAAGGAAACGGTTTATTTTATTTCTTCAGTTACACATTGAAAAAAGGCTTAGCGTGAGCAACAGTAAAGTTCTCTTCCCTTGAAACTCAACATTCCTTGAAAATGTACAGAAACTGAAAATTCTTTAGAAATGCACATAAACTCAACAGTAACAGTACTTGAAAAAAAGTGGAACTCAACATTGTCTGAAAATGCATAGAAACTCAACATTCTTTGAAAAGGAACTTGCTGATGACAGTTTGGCAGCTAGTGTAGAGGCTTCAGGCTCTAGGCTCTTTCATTCAAGGTACAGGGTTTGAGTCTGGATGAGTTAACCAAATTGCCATCCCTGATTGCAGCATTTCACACACCCACATACACATCTAGAACTTACAAACTCTGTTCCCATGTTTAACTATGTGTTTGTCTGTTTAGAACAGCCACAGGACATCCATGCTCTTAAAGTTTGTGATCTGTTCCCATGTTCAAATGTATGTCTGTTGTACTGACATTACTACGGACACACTCAATGTGCATCCTTAAAGAAGAAATGCAATGAATGCAGAGGGCATTCTTAAAGAAAAAATGTAAGTTTTATGTCAACCCCAGCCAATGGGCCCTGACCCATTACATTGGCTAGTGAGTCCCCCAAGACAGTGGGCCGTAGATGACTGTCTAGGTTTCCTAGTACTGGATCCAGCTCTGGAAGGTTGATCTTTCATTTTGTACAGTCTGTTATGTAGAAAAGTATGATGGGTAGGTTTGGTGAAGAAAATGGATTTTTATGATAGGTGTCAGGCAGGTAGTTGCAATATTACCAGAACAGTTTCAGTACAGACTTTGTCAAGATTTATTTTATATTACTAAATCCTTGCATGCCAATAGGGAGTAAATGCCAATAATATGTGTATTAGTATTTAGTTGGTGGTGGTATTTGACTAAAAGGAGTTGCTTATGGAGAGGTTTGGATGTATTGCATACATGTGGGAGTTCTGAAGGTGCATATGGGAAGTGTCCTGTACTTGTGTAAAATTGCTGTGCAGCAAATATGGTGGACTATGCCATTTCCACACTTTTGTGTAATCTCAGAGTCGATATAATGAACATATGTTGTTTACTGTTTGAACACATTGAATAATGTTAGGTTGCTCATACTGATTTTTTATAGGCTGAGTATATGTGGTTCATTCACTTGTGCATTTGCTCCTCTGTGTGCTTGGTCTGTTATGCTGAGTTGCTTGATGGACACTTATTTCTACAGTTGACCAGTGCTGATCATATTTATGTATCTTTTATATATATGTATATCAATGTATTTATCTATGTTTATGTGTGTGTGTGTGTGTGTGTGTGTGTGTGTGTGTGTGTGTGTGTGTGTGTGTGTGTGTGTGTGTGTGTGTGTGAGTGTGTGTGTGTGTATGTGTGTGTGTGTGTGTGTGTTTGATTGCATATAGATGATTGGCTGAGTGTGTCCAGGAGTGCCCACACACGCACACACACACCTGAAGCTAATCATCCCTCTGTATACACTCACACATATGCAGCCCAACATACACACATGCACACTACCTGTCTGCTAAACTCCCCAACACTTACCTCTAACGTTATATCAGCCATGAGCTTTTGGCAGTGTACATTAATATAGCCAGCTGAAGTAAAGCATGCAGTGGAATGGCCAGCTGAGGTTAAGCATGCAGTGAGTGATTCTCTGAATCACTCTGCTGTGTAAATGCTTTACTGCAGACATTTCTGGGAGGAGATGACTTGGTTAATTAACATAAGCAGTTCCACAAAATGTTTCATTAGCATGTGTGGTAGGCTGTGGTGATAGCCTGCTGTGATTCTGCAGCACCTTTTTTGGTACAGTAGTGTGGTCTGACTGTCTCTGAATTGGAAATGGTTACCGCGGGTGTACACCAGGCTTAAACATCATGGTAAGTTTCTGAATTGGCTCCTTTATCTGCACAATGTTATTTGAATAGTTTGTATATTGCTTTATACGGTATGTTAAAGGTATACTTCAGTATTTAGCAAGCAGAATTTTTTAATTCATTTTTAGAATGTTACTCTAATTAATTCATTGTGCAAGCTTTCTTAAAGAGTTGTGTTTTTTTCTGTAGGTATTACTGTGAATTATATATTTTGAATTATTTAGTTAAGTAGTGGATGTTTTGTTCAGAACTGTGTTTTGGCAGCTTGTACTTTAGTTTGATGTTGTTGCCTACTTTTTTTGAGTCCTCTTCCTATCATTCACATATCCATCAACTTCCTTTAGGCAATACTAACGGCACTGCTTTATGAAATGGCAAAACATTTAATTATCACTCTGCCAGCCATTTGCCTCTTTGTAGCAATAATTCAGTGTCAGTTTGATTGTGTTTGAAACTATTTAGTTTGATACCTTGTTTTCTGTACCTCTATTCAAATTAATGTAATGTAGGTGAAGCAAATATCTATCCATCATGTCTATTTAAAACAAAAAACATTCTTATTCCAAAAGCATTGGCTGAGACTCATTAAGGTATCATGACATGCACATCTCCATGTACATGTCATGTCATGGTACATTTTCCTGATTCAGCAACCACTCTAACATGGTGGCTGCATTGTGCTGTAGCATTGCATATGGTTGGCCCCATGTGCATGCTGAATGCTAATGAGGAATTTCAGAGAAGAGGCATATACTAATTAACCATGTGTTCTCCCTCTGAACTGCCTCCAGGAAGACATCTAAATGCCCTGCTCCCACAGTTTGTCAATCTGCAATTCAGAGACATGTCATCCATGATGAGATAAGACATCATTATCAGATAATTTACATGTCTCTGAATCACATTTACTATCACAACATGCAGATCGCTGTGGTGCTGCATGTTGTGGTAGTAAACTGCTGCCGGTATAGGCAGTGGCCTCCCACCAGTCACTCTCTCATGAATTTGGGGCAAAATGCTGAACATTCTTCAAAAACCTGTACAGGGAGAGGTATACAGACTGTCACCCTGTGTGTGGTGTTTCACCATGTACCCCAGTCACATCATACCTTTCAACCTCTTACAGCAGGAAATCTCACCAAATGTAGTGAATAAAAATGGGACCAAGGCCCACAGCTTGGGACATGTTTTAAATATTTGCTCCT
Source organism: Protopterus annectens (assembly GCF_019279795.1). NCBI lineage: Eukaryota > Metazoa > Chordata > Ceratodontiformes > Protopteridae > Protopterus > Protopterus annectens. Next base: position 1,725,050,528 of record NC_056731.1, on the reverse strand, counting down.
ATATACATGGAATGTTAATGAAATAACATGTCCTTCATTAGAATGACTCTCCTGCTGTGCATGGAGTCTGAAACTCAAAATTTTGTCATTATTTATTTACTTGAATCTTCACTGATTTGCCACTAATTTGCCAGAAAACAACAATGATATGTGAAACAGGCTAAAAATATGCGGCAAGAGTCTGGACAGTCTGTGAAGCTCTCTACAATTCTGAAGTCTGAGTCACATATTAAGGTCAGCAAACAGTCAAGGAATGCCTTGGACAATATCAGGCAACTGCAGTACTGTAGTAACAGGTGCAGCAGCCAATGGCCTGCAACACACAATAATCCCGGACTGAAGTACAGGTGGCTCTGACCTGGAGTCACCTTGTAAGTACTGACAATCAAACTGGGCATCCTCGTAACACTTAGCTAACTTGAGCCCAACTCTGTTGCCTCTACCAGCCAAAACCTGCTATGTGGAAATATGTCTGTACATACATACAGCTATATCTGTCTCTCCCTATCCCCCTCATGCTTGAGTAGAGTCTATATCATTATGTGGCACACACACACAAATATAACTACATTTAAGAAGATAACCCTGTTATGCACATTGATATAGGGGATGTATGAATGTTCTCACATACCCTTGAATGCTGGGGTTATCTGCACATACACATCACAACAGCTGTCTGATGACATCAGACCAAGGCTGCAACAGTACATAATACACTCACCCACAGACCCCTGCACTTGTGAACCTGCAGACAGACATAGGTACACAGGTAGTATAATGTACAATGGGTGCAATGTATTCCTTGGACAGGGCATATTGTCCCTGGCCACATATCTGCCTATCAGTCACATATGGCCATACTGGTAAGTGTACACAAATAGCATGAATATTACCAGGTATCCCACCCCTAGGACACTAGATGCAATAACACTACCAAGCAGTATCACTCTGCAGGCCACACATGATGTCTAACACAAGGCCACTTTGTGTACTCCGCAAGTACTGTGCCTGCATCAACATGTATAGCAGACATAACCTGTGGTGCATGAGATAAGTACTGTGAGCTGCAGTGTGTAATGCTAGATAGGTAAGGGTTTTACTCTCACAACATCCAATGTGTGTGTGTGTGTGTGTGTGTGTGTGTGTGTGTGTGTGTATGTGTGTGTGTGTGTGTGCATAAATATGTCCTCTTACAGGACTAGGGACATGCCCATGTGGCATACCCCTGTGCATTGGTTATGCATTATATGGCCCTGTGACTAGCTGCTAGCCCTAAATTGTCCTCCTCTACATAAGCATAATTGATGCCCATCACCATCTACAGTTGTACATGTAGAATACCCAGGTGACATTTATCAAGGGTAGTAGATGTATCGCAAGGTATGAAAACATGATGACTTTGACTGTCCCCATTGTACCTGACACACTGTTCTACACATATGCATATAGGAAGCCATGCACATAAATTGGCATACCTTGCTGACATCATATCTATGCTGTGCTGCCTTGCCATTCTGTGCAACTGTATTGCCACCATGTGTCCATAGCTGAACTGCTCAGATTCCTGGGACAAAAACATACACAGCTCCTTGATGCACCTGTCATTCTGTAACACTACCACCAGTGTACCATCAGGCAACAAAGATACACAACGTTTGATGTGTAGTCCTGACACATGCCGGCATACAGTACCTGTCATGGTCCTCAACAACTGCCATGGCATAACACTAATGCACTACACAAACACATGTAAAGTTATATAGTCACTCTGTGCATCAGACACATATATGCAAGTCCCTGCATCGATGGCATTGATGGCATGGATGTGGCACAGGTATAATCAAATGCATAGGGTGTGGCATGGGGCTGCCAGAGGCCTAGACTGTGCCAAACAGTTGACAGCATGTGTGTGAGTCAGTAAGTGGTGCTGGTTACATGGGCTATGCAGAGGTGCCATATGTGTCTGTAGGTGATCTGCATGTGACAGTGGTGTTGGAGTGTGTGTGTGTGTGTGTGTGTGTGTGTGTGTGTGTGTGTGTGTGTGTGTGTGTGTGTGTGTGTGTGTGTGCGTACACAGTCAATCCCAGTGTTAGTCCTACATGTGAGTATGGTGGACAGCTGTGGACCACACATGGTAGAGTGGACAGTTCACTGTCTCCGGCCATGAACACGGGAACTGGCTTCACCAGGAATAGCACAGGCAGCACCATGCCCAAGGTCAGATGTGGTGCTAGTACCTGATGGTGACTGCTGTCTGCTGTGCCTGTGTCCCCACAGGACTGCTCAGGACCATGTGCCTATGGTCTTACATGTCATGCTATGGACAGCACACTGCCCTCTGTAGTGCTGGAGGTACTTCCACTAAGGGAATGTGAGTGTGCACGGCCATGTGGACTCCAAGCAGATGGTGTTTCTGGCCTACATTCACATGTTTCATGCCCAACCGCAACCACATGTTCCAGCACAGAAAACATGTGCTCAAAGATACTGTCTCAGCCCACGATCTTTCCACTACATCAGTGAAACGTTCCATGGTGTGACCAATGTGGTGGAGGCAGTTATGGATGTCAGACTGTGCTGCATCCATAACTCTAGGCATCCATCGGGTGTTGCATTCAGCTTGTGCCTGTGCCTTCAAGACAGCTTGAAACATGCGGCAAGTGACCAGCAATGTGACACCTGCAACAGGAGGTGGATGGGCAGCAGTCCTCCTTCAAGAACCCCTGTCAATCTGTCTGTGTGTGACCTCACCAGCTCTCTGGCTATAGCCAGTGTCTACACTCGCTTACATCATAGTTGTCACACTGCCTTGTACTATGTCTCCACCCTCTGACTGTCCAATATCTGTGGCTTCTGGTGACTGGATATGTATGAGCATGCTGACTATGTGCAGGAACAAGGGATTAAAGAAGAGGAATGTCAACCACTGGGACAGATTCAGCCACTGACAACCCCACCTGTGCCTCACTATAGCCACCATCATCATCAGAGTCAGATGAGACACTGACATCAGGTTGTGAGGGGATGGACTCCAGCCCTCCTTCACCTGTGAGAAGCAAGACAAAAGCAGTACATTACCACCTGCACTATTATGTATGGTAATCCACACAGACTCATACAGATGAGGATCTATAACTGCATTACATGTCCCACATCTTCTAATCTCTTATCCCATGCACATCACACAAACTCACAACATACACAGACAACCCAGGACCTGTATAACATGCACACCACCTACATCTGGGTAACATTGCCAGTACACTACACCTGTGTGGTATGCACTATGACAGTGTATGTGACAGAACTACACATAAAACCCAGTACACCTATCTTGACAATGATATGCCACTTGTAGTAGCACTGCCTCAGGTTTGTACCTTCTCCCTATTGTGTTTGAATGGGCATCTTATAGCAACTGCCTCATGTATAGCAGGCTGTGTAGTTGCTTATAACTATAAGTGCAAACATGTTAATGTTTGTACAAATACACACCTGTCATTCCCGACACTATGCACTATAGTTAACTTCTCGGAAATGGAACATATTCTGCACTAAAAAATTAAAAAGAAAAGAAAAAGGGGGTGATAGGACAGTGGTGAAATGGGAGCAAGCAGTGGAAAAACATAATGAAAGGCATGTAGGGATGTGCAGGACAGGTGTAGGAAAGAACCATAGCTTTCCATTACTTGTACAGCAGCAGCTGTGCAGTTTGACAGATTTTGTGTATAAATTTGGAGTCTCAAACCCAAGAGAGAGGGATGGGGACAACATAAATGTGTTTTCAAGACAGTTGGACCAAATTAGTTGTGTCCAGTAGACACGTGTGCGAAATTGAGAGCTATGTATGGGGCAGAATTTTATTTTGAGGCAGGTGCCCATTTTTTTTTTTTTTAATAAGGAGATAATGGAATGTTGGGGAAAGGATATAGGTACATGTGGGGAGGTAAGTTGGGTAGGAGAGGATACAATTGCAGACAGACAAGACAGACAAGACAGCAGACAGGGGTGGCGTGTGACACATGAGGGCGGTAAACACCTTGGATGGGGATGGTGTTCTGGAATCCAAAGTGCATGTGCCTCCATATGGCAGCAGCATGACTGAGGTCCCCACTCATGAGCAGTCCACACTGGTCCTTCACTGACCTGAAGGTGTTTGGGCTGGAGGCTGGGCACCAGAGCCAGTCAACCCCACCAAGTCATCAAGTCTGCCCTCAGTATGGCGTAGGCAACCTTCATAGCTCCTATGAACAATCCTGCACACCATGGCCAGTAGTCAATACTGGGTGACTACTGCCCCTCCGTCACCATTCCCAGCGGGGATGGAGCCTGTCCCCTGAGGTAGTTCCACCTGAAAGTGGTGCAGGGCCAGCAGAGGGGGCACCACCGGCTTGGCTCCCAGACATGCTGGGATCTGGTGCCATGGCCGGCTGAGTAGGGTAGGTGGATCAGCAGTAACCAGCCTATCCAAACATGCTGTGGTTATGGAGGTGAAGCAATACACTTAGGTTAGTTAGAAACAAAACAATTGTTAGTAATAACAGCATACTAGAACACTGGAAATAGCCCCATTACATTTCAATGCATATTATGTGAAACACAACAATGAATAACAGAACAGTCAGTATATTAACAGCATGCTAATAACCATTACAGCATATGGCCAACAGAATTGGTAATTCAACAAGATATGTTAATATGCAACCATATTTCAATACATATCAATAATAAAACACATGCCCCAACATAAAGTTTATGGAACAACATATGTTAATAGTAAGCCATAACCTATGCATAACAATAATAAATATTTGAAGATAAGGGGTGGGGAGACAGAGATAAATACAGTCTATTAAAACCATTATAGGCTATATAGTTGACAACAGTGCTGCTATCTACTCTTCAGGTCTGTCGTTTATTTATGTGTAAAAGTGCCCTATAGCTGCTGTAGCATGTATATACCTCTCAAGCAATTTACATGGGACAGCAGTAACAACTCCAGGCACACAACTACACAGAACAGTTGCACATCAGGTGCACCTATATAACTACCAAGGTGTACTGTGGGCTGATGTAGTGTTACTTTGCCATTTACATACTCGTGTTGATGATACATCTGTGACAAAGGGAATAAGCAACGGTAATTACATTCTGTGATAGCGTAATACTTTAGAGACATGTATGTGTACAGTACAGACAGTAAATAAATATCTTGCCTTGCTTGGCAGACATGGGGATAGAACCCAATAGTAGTGACTGCAGAGGACATGTGCATCAAATGTATTAATTGACTGCAGAAACTTTTTTTTCTTTTATTATTATTACATTTATTTCCTGTATTTTATGCTGTTTTTCACATTCCTGGTAAAGATTGTAATAGTCTGTGACATGTAAACACACAGTAATGTAAACATAGTATGGGATACCTCACCCATTTACCTGTAGTTCCTGTGGACAGAATATCTGTAAACATTATGTGACTGATACTGTAATATTTAGATCTACATAGCACTGGATTAGATCCCAGGTCTGTGTGTGGCAAAAATGTACTTCATACACAGCATTTAACAAACTGAGCTACTGAGTCACTGCTGATTACTGACTAACTGATATTTGCCTAGAGCTCACCTGGCACCAAAATATGACCTGCTAATAGTGGTACAGTTTTATACTTGACTGCAGTGACAGTTGAACACACAGGCATGACATTCAAGCATGACAGAGATACACAAAGCATTGTTAGTGTGTTGAAATATCTGTGAAGTTAACAAACAAAACTCGATTATGGATTATTATTTGCAGTCTACAACTTGTACACTGTTATACCTGACTGCAGCACCATACCTCACAGTCTGAATGCTTGTAGCTGACATGCAATGGTGAAAACAAGACAATCCTGCTGTAGACAATTTACCTCGGTGTTATTGGTCCTTGTATTGCTACAGACAAGTTGTCATAAGTCATTTCTTACAAAACAACTCTGAACCTACAATTATTACACAACATACTTTATCAGATATACCTTTATGCAGGTACTGATACTATTTTGTATTTATTGTAGAACAGTTTTAATAATTGGTTTCTTGCAAAACAGTTCTACTTCCACAGTCACTGCACAACAGACTTTATTAGAGAAACCTTCAATTAGTTACTGGTATAATTTCATGTTTTTATTGCACAACAATTGTCATTATGCAGGTGTTGCAATACGGCTGTAATTCCACAGTTATTGCACTACAAACTTTTATTGCATATACTTTATTATGGTTAGTGCGTTAGCCATCCCTGCTTATGGCACTACAGTTGGCAGTATGCAGTTCTTGCAGTACAGGTATAAGTTGACATTTATTACAATACAATCCTTACTGTATATATCTAATCACAATTAATGCCTTACACTTTCTTGCTTGTTTGACTATAGATAGCAAAATACATCTGTATTCACCATACTCATGGTGCAACCTGGCCAAGCGCCCAGCATGCAGCTCAATGTTGAGCCCTCTCCTCTGCAGCTGTTGGGAGAGAAGCACACCATTATGCATACCTGTTTAGCAGACATTCAAGATTAGATATTGGTGTAACACAGGTAATGGTACTTACATACATGTGGGACATTCTCAGCCTGTAATTCTTGAATCCAGGTTTCCAAGAGAGCCCCCATCCAACTTTTCAGGTCATGATGGTGGTGACAACACTGCTGACTTGTGCTGGATATACAAGTTGCACTGGTGAGGTCCCTTGCCAGCCGGTCTCAGGCCTCCACCTTGCACTCTGAGCCCTGGTAACATCCCTGCATCATCTGGCCCTCATGGTTTTTGGCAAGGAGTCTGACCATGACACTGGACTCCTGAATACCCCACTGCTACACCTGAGAATGCAAACCCTCTCCAACACCTGCTATTGTATCCTTCAGAGACAAAACTCCAATGTATCATGCCATATTCTTGCCTATTGGGCTTAATATAGCCTGTTTTCCCACCCTTGCCTGCAATTGGGCATTATTTAAAAGTGCGGTACATCGCTTAGCACCACACAAATCAGTGCAGCTGAGCATTGCTAAAACCCATTTGCTTAACACTGCTTAGCAGTGCACAAACCAGCCAAGTGACACCAAGCAGTACATAAACATTAGCTGCCATTATTTGTTTATGCAGTGCTTAGCAGGTCTTAGCAGGTCTTAGCAGAGATTAGCTGAGTGCAGCAAGCCAGTATTTAAAAATAATTTGCATAATTTGTATTTTGAGCAAAAATGCTAACTTGCTCTTCCATGTATTCAAACCTGCACATGAGGCCATAACTCTAACCATTTAGCTACGTGGATATGTGAAAGTTTGCTATACCTTTACATATACCTCTGAGCTACCTTTAAGCAGTGCTGAGCAGAGCAGCACACCACGCAAACCTGCTAAGCTACAATTAAACTTGACCTTTACAAACTAATATATCAGCTTTCTATTTTTAGATGTCTGGCAGGTGTCTCAGCACTCTTTAGGACTGCTGTACTCCATGTCATGCAAACCTACCTTTTAAGAAAATAAAAAAAAAAATAAATTACATTGTTATAATACAATTGGACAGTGTTGGGAGTATGTTACTCATCTGCAGACACAGTTAGCACCACACTCCCTACACTGATTCAATAACTATGTCCCATGGCTCTCCCTCAGAAATGCACCATGATTAATATGTGGTAACATTCCATGTAGGCTCTACACTATGCCTAAACAGATTTTTTAAATCTAGGGGCATGCTTTCTGTGTGGCAAGGAACTTTTTTTTCTAAATTTGTTTACTTTTTCTTGTCTGCTGATTACCAGTCCCACTTCAGCAGATGATTAACCCTTTCACCCCCCCCCATTTAATGAGGAGTACCTCTTTCCAGGCTCCAGTGGAGATTTACCTCAATGTGGTCCAGTCTATAGGTCAGTTGTATTGTTAGTCCCGGAGCGACTGTCATTTTGACAAGCTAGGTATCGTTTATGCCCTCATTCTCTCTCCACTGAAATGCAGCAAGTGCTCCTCCTGAAGTATCTTCCTTGGCTTGTCTCTGGCTATATTAACTAGCCTTCACCAGATGGCAGCATTAAAGTGACTCAGATGGTCTCCCTGCCATCTAAGATGGATAAGCTGTATATGGTTGCTCATTTTCCATCCTGCCCAACTGCTTCCTCCAAAACTAAAACCATTAGTTGATAAGGTAATTGACAACTAGGACTTCATTCCTCTGTGCCAAATAGCAGTTTTAGGCAAGCAATTGTGTAGATTACAGATCTGGATTAGTACAAATCTAATTGTCTTTGTGAGCCATTTTTACACCTAACCAATTTCCCCATGAGAAACTCAAATGCTGCATGTTGTTTGTAAGGTTAACACCTTAACCAGCATTCCAACCTCTCAACCTCACTTTCAAAATCATAGCAGAAAGCCATCAGAAATCATAGCAAGGGTCCAATATCACAGTACGGAAAATTTGCATATGCATAAATTTGCACACATGGGGATGAGGATGCTACGGTGTAAATCTACCCTTTTGTCAGGTACAACCTATAAATTTAGATCTCTTGTGGTACTAATGGATGCACATCTAGACAGCTTTACCATAAAAACATATCCTTACTGCAGTATACAAAGATTCACCTGCCCTTTTTCTTGACTTGATATACATGACAGTCATAACTAACTATAGCTTAATTAGCTGAATTAGTATAAACTTTGTATATTTTTATTTGTCCACTGATTCGTTGTGGAAGTCTCACTAAACACACATTCATGTTACAGACAAATGCATAAAAACAGAAAACTCCTCATCCTAGAAATGAACCTGAGCTCTAAGCATTTACAACAAAGTCACACAGTCTAAATTTGTTTTACCTATGTGGGCCATTTTAATCTGATTGTTCCCTTCCTCAAAAAAAAAAATGCTCATTTTATTTCCATACCATACATAGTTCCAGTTAGAGCAACATTCTAAATTAGTTTTGTCTCCTAAGCAAGATATATTTTTTTGTGTGTAAGAATGTATTTTTTTTCACATCTCTTTTTCCTTCTTGCTCATCATAACAATATAAAAGCTTTGCAGTAAAAAATCTCTCTCTCCCACCCACACACACACACACACACACACACACACACACACACACACACACACACACACACACACACAAACATACACAACGCACAAATGCATATACATGCACACATTGGTTATGGCCACCTGTACGACTGTGCCCCTTAGATATTTGCTTATGATCAAGTGAATGAATCATTTCTTAAATATAATGGCCCAGAAATATATTTCATCTTGCTGTTATCAAAACCATGCAGTGCAACGCAATCAGCTTCAATCGTACAAGTCTTTCCAGCCATTTAGTTCAAGAATCAGGAGCAAAGATCTAAAATCAGGGACAGATTTTAAATACTGGTCCTGTATACATTGAAAGTTGACAGCATAATAGGCCTTACATTTGCAACCTTTTTCTGAAATACATGAAGTCCAAAACGCTCATGTCTGTCATTATTTTGTGACTACAATCAACAACTATTTGTAACGAGACCACAAATTTATGAGGATCTGACCAAACAATATGAAGCTTAATCAGAGACAGTTGAGATATATGCCCTCTGCACAAACACACATGCACATACACATGCATGCACATATGAGACCAGCAATAGCAGCAACCTGCCTACAGCTATTACCTTGTGCAAAATATTCATTAATAATTAAGTGCTGCAAAATAAGTATACTGTCAATAATGATATTAGTGTTACACATATTAAATACATAAATAAAATAGAGTTAGGTAGGCTATCCTTAAAAAAAGAAGAAGATATTATTACATTTTATTATAAAACAGAATACTAATATGTTGCATTAGCTACAACTGCAAAGGTAACACATTTTATGCATCATTTGTTACATTCAGAAATATCTCTTTGTTAGCTATAACTATGACACTGATAAAGAGCAAATAATCTAGGTGTTAATGATTGAGCAGTATTAAAAAAGCAACAAAATATATGCCTAACCTCCATTTTGTAGAATGTGTGCAGTTGTTACAGCTGAATGAAGATGAACTATTCGCCTGAATTACTCCTTCATCTGAAATCAGAATAATTAAGTTCAAGTTTATTATAGTGCTTTATCACAAAGCATTTTTCTACAATAATGAGAATCTGAACAATGACTATCCATACAACAAACCATAACAAATTAATAACAAATTAACTGATATCACAAATATTATCATAAATGAAATGAATTGGTTCTACTTGGAACCAACAAAAAACAATAAGGATGTAACATAATAACACGGTTCACTGAAATTATATACATTGCTACATTGTAATTTAGCTGACAAAAACCATAACATCATGACAGTGTTCAAACAGTCAATCTCTTTCATATCACTATATTCCAACAAAACATTGCAAAGCAATCCCAGGCCACTATATTCAAGGAACAAGTCCATGTTGAAAATAAAATGAATTCTGCCAAACTGCTGAAACAAATGGCAGACTACTAATTTAATTAATTAATTAATATAAATGGTCAATTACAGTGATCGGAAAGATCAATTATCCATGCTTCCTAAAACAAAATCTGTCCAGCTAAAATGGATATCAAATGTCCTAAAGTACCTTAAAATGATAAATTGAGTGACAAGGACACAAAACAGTCATTGTTCTAAGATATTCAAATCTACACAAAAACAAAGTTGCCATCTTTCTCCAAGGTTAAATGTCAGCTCTACTAATAAACTGTGCCATCTCAGCACCACTCACATTTATTTCTGAATGTACACATTCACCAAGTTGACAGTTTTCTTCATACTTGAATGATAGCTCTGTTATTAAAATTGCATTGTCAAAATGCCACTCACATTCATTTCCAAATGTACACATAAAACAGAACAACTTCACATAGTGCAAGTCTACTTACAGAAACAAATCCAGTGAACATAGAATGATGAAAAAACATCTCAATCAATAGTAGCACTAACAGCAGCAACACAATCAAACTTCAGTAACAACAGTCTCCAAATATTATCCAGCAGATTTCAAAAGAAAAGTCAAAATTTAGAGCAGTGTTCATTGCTTGGCAGCCATCTGCCACCAACTAGTAAGTGCCACTGCACCAATTAAGTTTCATACATTCTGCGTAATACAGTTATCACTTTGCAGATATTCTAGCTGACATTATTCAGTCTATAGTCTCATTGACCTAGTTCATGCAATAGTTGCAGGAAAAAAAAGTCTGTTGATCATTTGAATTTCTTAGCACAAAACAGCTAGCCATGGATCGGCCCATGTTCCACACCATCTTAGTACTCTTTTCCATTCCCTTCTCCCCAGTCTTAATAGACTTTTTCTTGATCTATCCCACTTCCCTTCCTGCATTACCTACTTTCTAGCCTAACCTTTCTATAATTCCTTAGCCTTCTAATTTTCCTTCTCCCTATTCTTACACTAACCTTTATCTATCCCAGAAATTATGACTGAAATATGCTACCTATTTTGCCAGAAAGTGTATATTGATTTTACAACTTATTACTTATTCTCTAATATATTTTTCATGCATTTTTATGTAACATACCTATTAGGAACTATCTTCTATCTTCTATATAATGTTTATTCAACTTTATTGCTTGCTTTATATTTGTTTTTTTTTTCTTCTGTTATTGTATCCACAAATTGTACTCCTGTGTGAATGTCTTAGTCTTTGCAACCAATGCTGATTTGTAATTCTGTTTAAATTGTACTGTGGAGCTTTTCTCCCTGGGTCTCCACTGAAAACAGGCTTGTACCCAGTCAGACTTTCCCTGTAAACAAATAAAAAAAAAATAATAGATGTCGACACTGGTTCTTTTGACTATGATGAGAACCAGCAAGTTACTATCTCTCTGAAACTGAGCCAATGAAATGACAGATGCTGGAGCTGTCTGTGGTCAAAACAGAGATGTAGAATGGATGCTTATTTGCAGTCCATCATCACAACACTCCATCAAATGTGGGGAGGTTGAGAGGCATGCATTTAGAAGAATTATTAGATCCATCTGTAGAAGCTTTGTATATACTTATCTATTCATCCACAGCTGTAATAACACAAGGCAAAGATAACTGCTGCATAGAACTCTCAAGAGCATAAACAACAGCCATGTGTCACACTTGAAGTCTGCCACTTTTATTGATGTGCCATCCCATGTCACGCTTGAAGTCTGTCACTTTTACTGATGCAACATCCTATGTCACACTTGAAGTCTGCCACTTTTATTGATACACTATCCCATGTCACACTTGAAGTCTGCCACTTTTATTGATACACTATCCCATGTCACACTTGAAGTCTACCACTTTTATTGATACACCATCCCATGTCACACTTGAAGTCTGCCACTTTTACTGATACACCATCCCATGTCACACTTGAAGTCTGCCAGTTTTACATCTACACCATCCTGTATCACACTTGAAGTCTAGCACTTTTACTGATATGCCATCTCTTAAGCCCATTGACTTCCTGAAACATATAGAGCAAGTGATACTTGTGCCCATAACATGACGTCTACTGTCAGTACCGCTGTACCTCCCCTACTATGAGAAGCTTCAATACTTTAGCAACTGATAATGCTAGCAAAGTCCTGTCCTTAACTTCTGCTTGTGGAATGTCTCTGAGCAGATCTAATTCACCTGCTTGTATTTTCAACATTGCAGATATACAACAGAAGCCATCATTTTAGCATTGCTTATGGCAAGAGGTGATCCTTATTTCTCTCTGAGATGTAGTATAAAAAAAAAAAAACAATATTCAGGTTGCTTAGGCAGTCACCAATTCTTCTTGTAAGGAAATATCAGTTTTGTTGTCTACTCAGTAGTGTTAGCACAATAGTGAAGTTCATTAAATAAGCAAATGTGGCAAATATCTCATCTGAAAAATCGATGAATTAATATACATATAAATTAATTAATTAATTAATTAATTAATTAATTAATACAAATGAAGGTATGAAAGTAAACTGATAAGTGCTAAAACCTTAACCAGCACAAGCAGAATAGCAAAATATGAAACTATATCCCAAACAATTTTAATGGACTAAAGGACATTTTACAAAAGGGCAAGCAATATCTAACCTTAATGTGTTATGAATGTGACAATGGAAATAGCGCCATAATGTTGACAGTGCAGTAGCAGCTGCCTGGCTCATATAATCTGAAGGACCATGCTAGAGTTATTTTAAAACAACTTTCTTTCCAATAAAACATAGCATATCTGTATTTTACTGCAGAGTACAAGCATTCAATGAAATGAAAGCTAATTGTTAAACTTTTAACTGTTGTGCATAAAACCAAATCACACAAAATAAAAAAATGAAAGCAAGAATGTATACTGTAGAATAAAAACAGGTCATAAAGGGAAAGTACAAAATAGATCACATAACAATCAATACGAGACAATATCAGTTCAGACATCAATGTAGTAAGATGTAGTGTTTCTTTATCTAGAGATATCCAGTAATGATCTGACACATGTCAGCTGTAGTCTATATAACATGGTAACGAATAAGACAGAGGCATGTCTATCTTAATTACCATAGCACATAAAAGTGAAGCATGACGCTGTGCTCTGTTATTCCATAAAACCATATCACTTAAAATGCCAGTGTATCACACCTGTCATACTGCTGAGAGATCATGTTAATTATTTTCAGGCACAAAGCTGCAGATAACCAAACATGTCATCAAGACTGATGAAGGATTTTTTATAGTATTTTATTTTATTTATTTATGTATTTATTTATTTTATTGCTATCAATTGCAGCAACATATCATCACAAAACAAAATAATAGCAAGCTTTGCTTGCTTCTTAATTTCCTTGGACATCAAATGTTGCACTTTTAAGACTATGGCGACCAAAGTATGTCATTTTATTATAGTGCATTATAGTTAGGACTGTCCCTTTAATTAAAAAACGTGCACCTGATCTGTATTTAGTATTTTTATGAATAAACACTTAATTCATGTGGACAAAATAAAATAAAATCATCTACCAGTACAATATTCTTCTACATTCATTACACCACATTGATGAGTGCTGAATTTCTGAATGTGTCTAAATGTTTTAGTATGTCTAGTGCCTGCATTTGCAAGAGTGTTTTGTTACACATTAGACACTTATAAAACAAAAATGGCAGAGGTGCAAATGTATCAGTCACTGAATACCAATATACAGTGCTAAGAAAATGAAAGTGCATGTCTGAATACCTCATATTTCTTAAATCTTTCATCCTGCACATCATTTTCATTACATTTAGTTTTCATTTTATTTTATTTAGAAAATATCATTCACCAAATACATGTCACTTTTTTTAAAATTATATTACCGTGTAGGAATAAAAGGATATCTTAGATATATTGACTGTAACAAGCTTACAATAAGTGGACATCAAGGAGCCTGCAATCTATTTTATTGAGGGCATAGGGCACATACGGAAAATAAACATCCATATTAGATTTAGAATGCTTTAATGAGTTGATAGTCTTATATGTAATGGAGAATGTTCACAGTCTGTGCAGTCTACCTCTTACAAGCCTGATTCTTCATGATGCTACCAGACACAGTTGAAACAAAAGCACTCGAGATTATTTATTTATAGAATTTAAATGCTTATTGGGAAGCATTTTCTGCTTCAAAACAAAAAAATTCAACATCTAGACACATACACATACAAACACGAACACACACTCACGCACACATGCAGACAAGCATACACACATGCTCAGACACACACACAAGATATAAAATCATGCATAAAATGCAGTGCCTAGAATTACTATGAGTTATATTAAAAAAATACCAACATTTGTAATAACACATTTATTTGGACTCTTAAAAAATTATTTTCTAAATACCTCAGGAAGAGAACAGCAAGTGATAGACCCTAGTTAGTGAAGGCAGTCGATTCTAAAGGTCCTTGTCAAATAAGTAGCAAACAGTCATCCAGGAATAACATCTGCAAACAATTATCATTGTTCTTTAGCTGGTGTCTTGCAAACTGTTTGAGCTTCCTTTTGCCATACTCAGAGTCAGTTTTTCAAGAGTTGGTAGAGGTTCTCAGATACTTTATTTTTTTGACATGGAGACTGCTCTTTTAGTCTCCTTGTTAATCACACAGTGTTAGCATCTTAGCCCGGTCCAACTTGTTTTATCTCCCACTTCTTCCTGTATTCATCCTGTCTGTGGATAGCTTTCTGGACTTTTGTATTTACCCTCTGCTTTACTTTCTGCACTTCCACTTTCCATCACCAACTTTCTTTATGTACCTTATTTCTATACCTTGCTCGATTGCATATATGTTCTATAGTCTTCTTCCATGCTATTCTGAACGATTACCTTTCTTCTACTTCTATTTCTATTCCAGCTGCTTCCCATTTTTTTGATGCTCAGAGCCATTAGTATTTCCTTGAACACTTGTGACTGCTAGAATGATGAACGCCCATGTTGCATGCTGGCCATTGTTGTATGTGATCTTGTGCTATCTCCCCGCCAATTATGTGTTTACTACCGCTAAGTCATTTGCCAGACTGAAGTCTACAATGACCCCTCCTCCACTGTTACTGATGCCCCAGTAACTTTAAATACCTCAAAGACTATATCTACTCAATTCAATAAACACTTCACGAAGACCATTCTAGCCTTATCTAATCACCAAAACTCCCCCCCTCTACAAAACCTTCAAAGTCATGCAATAACAAGAACACCTTCAACTTTCAACCTGTCTCACTAGCTCACAACACTGGCAGCAGACAAGCTACTAGCCGATGTTCTGCAAATCATTGCCAATGTAATTGCTTACCCAGTAACCATTCTTATTAACAGTTCTATATCTGAAAATCTAGTCCCTGAAATTTGGAAAATGTTCCATATTATTTTACTACACAAAGGGGGTAATTCTACAAAACTGACCGACTACAGCCCAATTGCTATACTATCCTCTCTATCCAAAATCATAAAAAGATGTACACATACACAAATTATGGACTACTTACATACTCATAAACTTTTGTTAAACACTCAACATGGTTTTGCCCATTTCATAGTACTACCACTTCTCTAATGTATTTCACCAATACAGTAAACCACCATTGAAAGAATTGAAAATTTGTGTCTTCTATCTTTCTTGACCTTTCTAAGGCCTTTGATATGGTCACACATAGTAAACTTAGCAATGTTCCTTCTGATCTAGGCCTCAGTTAATCCTCTATTGCCTGGTTCCAAAGTTATTTATCAGGACATCAGCAGGCAGCTCAATGGCAGCAGGACCTATCCCCTCTTCTTCCAGTTGCTCTAGAAGTTCCCCAAGGTTCAATCCTAGAACCCCTGCTGTTCTCTCTCTTTACTAACAACCTCCACACTTCTACTTTTCATGTTTCTGACACCCAATATGCAAATGATTCTACCCTAATATGTGCCACTTCTTCTTTACAAGAACTCCACTCACTGACACAAGATTCCTTTCTTTCTGTCAAGACGAGGCTTACCAATTTCAAACTAATTCTAAATCCTAATAAAACTAAACTTCTGCTCTTCCAACGTACAAGATCCACTGCATCTGATTTCCCCATTTAACATTACGTCCTAGGATAAAACCATTATCTCTCCTGTGACTCACACCAAACTTATTCACATCTCCCAAACCGTAAAGAAAGTACACAAAAAACTGGGTGTTCTATACATAAATAAGCAGTTTCTTCCAAAATACACTGTCCACCATTGAACTCATCTCATCTCAACACTTCTTTATGCTTTCCCAATTCTTACTAACTTTAGAAAGACTGATTTAGCTAAACTAGACTCCTACTACAACAAAATAGCCAGGTTTGACTCTCCTTATAGATCACATCACTGTACAGCCCAAAAGCAACTCAAATGGTTGGAACTTCCTCAGCTTTCACTCTACAACCAACTTACTTTAGCCCATAAAATTCTGAACCAGCCAGAGGAAGCCACTGCAATTCAAAAATCTACTACATCCTTGCTCCAGTAATAGAATTCTCTGCTCCAATAATAAATTCCTTCTAGACATAACAAAAGCCAATAATACAGATGGGGAATCCCTCTTGTCTAACTTCATACCTAAAGTATGGAATACGCTGCCCACATTTATATCATCCAATTCTTCCTTAGCAAATTTTCAAAAATCACTAAAATCTCACCTAGCTAATATTTGTCTCTGTTCCTGTACAGTCATGGCTAGTTTTCACTCTCAGTACTCTAGTATCCCTTGTCGGAATGAACATGTATTATAAAAAGTCTTCACTTGATTCTCTGACACATGATGGTTCAGAATAGTTTCTTAACTATCTGTATTCTGTTGACTTATCTGTATTTGATTATCTGACACATGATGTTTCAGAATACTTTCTTAACTATATGTATTCTGCTGGTTTATCTTTATTTGCATATTTTATGTTCTCGAATATTTGATGTATATGTATACATTCTATATGTACCTTAATCAAATTGCATTACTGTTGAACTATTAGTGCTCTATATAGATTTTGTCCTGTGGAGCTTTTCTCCCTGGGCTTCCTCTGAAAAAGGACTTGTGTCTAGTTGGACTTTCCTGGTTACCAAATGTAGAATTAATTAATTAAATAATTAATAAACAATGTAGACCAAGGCAAACTCATATTCACTTCTGACTGTTCCCTTATTTGTATTCTGGTTACCTATTATCAATACTAGCTCATGTTGTCCTGCTTTGTTAAGGGAGTCCTGAAACTGTTGCCTGAATACCATCTTCTCTTCAACATCACAGCTCTGCTATAGAGCATCGCGTGAGGTCACAAAGACTGCTGCATCTTCACATTAGAGTCCAATTGGCATGAGTCTGCCACTGATTCTAATGCCATCCCGCTTTGCAAAAAGGGACCTCCTTACCATCACGTCATCCACTTTCAGGCCACACCCTGTCAGTGAACCTGCATTCTTAGTTCATTTTTGCCAGGTAGTTAATGTAGCGTTTTAGCAGTTACACAGAGGATTAAGGCTCTGAACTTCTAATGAGTTGCTCCCATCAGTCAAGGGTATGGGATTTGATTCCTTCCACTTCTTTTTGCCTACAGTATGACTCTGTGCAAGTCACCAGACCAGTGCTTCTACACCACACCAGAAAATGGACACTTAATAAATGTATCAAATAAAAGCAATGATTGGCTTTTCACACACAACACTATTAACCCGGCTTTGGTTAAGCGTGGTATGAGAAGAGGAGGTTGGGATACATAATTAATTGGTAGATGCATTTATTGTAGAGGGTGTGTGACTGACCAGAGCTGTACCTATGTTGAAAATAATAGTGACAGCTGGGATTGATTAAGATGCAACTGGAGGTGTGGTTGGTGAAGAAACTATGTATGTTAAAGTGATCCCTAAAGATGAAGTAAACTATCACTGCATTTGAACATGTTCTAGCAAATGTCAATTTGTTTACGGCTGAAATGTATGTATCTAAACCAAAACAATTAGTTAACATATTAGCATTGCCTTTGAAATGCAATATGCTTAACATCAAAGAAGAGTAATTGTATTTACACAACAGCACATAAATATAATACATGGTTAAAATTATTACATCTGGTTTAAAATATCAAGCTTATAATGTATAGGAAAGAAAATATATTTGACTACCTAATGATTGTCAATAAGTTGTCCAGTGGAGCAAGTCAATAACCAGAACAAAAATTTGCCTTTACTTCCAATTTATTAAACCAGAAAGCAATACTTAACTTACACTTAAATAGTCAACAAAACATGTTAGAGATTATTAAATTCAACCTGCACCGTATATTCAGGGGAAGTACATCAAGCCTGCTGGACAGATGATATAACCCAGTAAGCTGAGCTTAACCTTCTTTGCCCTTATTAAATTGCCTTTACAATGGAACCATATTGGTCTTCCTGACCTGCCAACCATAAGAGACCACCGACCTCTAAAGGTGGTGGGGGGGGGGCAAAAGAGGGGTTGAGACTGTGAAGCAAATGCCCCCCCCCCCATACACACACACATACACACATACTACCAAGTGATGTTTAAGGGAGAATGCCAGTCTACATGTTTGTACCATTGATCTTTGGATAAGATGGCTGAGATTCTGAAGAGTTGTCACCATAGTTCTGAAGAGGCTAATGGGAGGAGTTATTTAAGCCATTCTGAAGTTCCATCTCCAGCTGATTGACTTTAGGACAGACCTGTCTACAAGCAAACTGCCTTTGTTTAGTGGAGTGAGTTTATAGCCAAACCAAACATTTGCCTTTCTGGCAAATTGTCTTGGATTTCCTTAGACAAACTAGGATATAATGTATAATCAGCAAATACTCCCATCCCCTTCCCACCTCCAACACAAAATTATGGGTAATGTTTTGTATGTACTCAAAGGAGTGTTCAGCACCATATTCAGCAACAAATCATGTTAAAAGTAACCCGCTAATATGGTGAATGCAGTCATGTTTATGACATGAATAGTGATATGTTTGGGACAGGCATTTACATTGTTTTGTGTTACAGCTACATGTGGGCTACATTAATGGGTGTACATAACTGCAAATCAATGACTGTGAATGATGTCCTGATAATTTAGCAGTTTGTCCAAATGTAACCCACTTATAGCTGGAGAAGGATATGAGGATTATGTGTTGCTTGCCTGAGGTCAACAAACAGGGGAATTCTGTAAAGCCTACACAATTTGTTTTGTGTAAGCATCGCAGCTCGATGCCTACATGAGCCCAAACATTTTTAGGTTTGCTAAGTGCTGCTTAGCAGCTTGCAAGCACGTACAAACAAGGAAAGTTCCATGTAATGCACATTACCCAATAAGCAGGTGAATCTTTTGCAGATAACCCAGGTGGGGCAATCCAATAAGCAGAAAGGCATCAGTGTAGACCCCGTGTTCACGTCCGTAGTGTACGTGGAATTTTTCCATTTATAGGAGTCTACATGGGCAGAAGGTGATGTAAAACATTAAAAATCTGGACATAACTCCACAGTAAATGTTAGAACACATAAATATATTTTTAAAATGTACATTGTGAATGTCTGAAAAAGGAAGGGCATATGTAAAAATAAATATTTTTTTAATAATTTCTGCTTCTTTGTGCTATGCACTGCAGTACGCAAACATGTTTGAAAAAAAAAAGAGAAAAAAAAAAGTATTTTATGATATTTGTCAGAAATACATTAAAGGATGTTGCGTCGGGTCCATACAATGGTGCAATAGGTCTATATTACAGCATCGAAAAAGCTGTTAACCGAATGGCTTTATAATTGAAAATGCTGGCAATAGAAGTCACTTTTGTGGGGGGCTGTGCCCCCCACATCCCCTGCTAATTATACATACCAACTCTAAGATCACACTGCAGTGAGGAAAGGGCAAATTTTCCGATCTTCACTGTACCGCAGTCTCACAATATACACTTCTATT